>NC_135923.1:2777500-2910176 GCF_964058835.1 Carex rostrata
TTAAGCATGATTAGGCAATGAGAGTGCACAGGTAAAATGGGAAAGAATTTGCATTCGACGTGAGCATGGCATATTATGAACTTATCTTTATGATTAATTATTTCAGTTGATAAGTTGTTTCTTTAGCTTGTTTTTAAGATTGTTTATTTTATTTCGTGTTACTGTTCTAGCTTGCTGATTTTTCTTGAGGTACATGATTTTCTTAAAGTAAACTTCGATTTTTTGTTGTTTGTCTAATTAGGTAAACTATTAGATTATATGTTGTAGTCTATATTGTTTTGGTGCTCGGTGTTGTTTCAGTTTTAGTTGGTCGGATCTGCTGATAATTCGACTGGAACTGAATACTGCACTGGGAGATTTTCACTCTCTCATATTTCCACTTTGTGTGTTCCAGGTACAAAACGCAAGGTAAGGAAATATGATTTCGAACTTAAAGACTGCAGGATTTGCCACAAAAAAGTACGTTATGTCATTGGTAATGTATATGTTTATATATATGATACTGTAAGATAATAGAAATCGCCTTGCGCTGATGAGTGCATCAGGTTGTCTACCCTGTTGTCGGGGTGTGACACAGTGGTTCAAAGACTACGGTTAGAATCTAGTGAGCTCCCTTGGGAGGATATCGTAAATCATATATTTAATTTATATTAGGAATTACTTAGAAATAAGTAGTCTTTGGAATATCATATTTTGTGGAGTAGGATAGGGAAGAATACCTCTCGAAATGAATGGAGGAAGAACGGCCAAGTGCGAGCGCCTAAGCTCCCTTGTGCCTTCTTCTCCAAGTTACCAAAGTTGGCAAGCTCAAAGCTTGCTCACCCAAGGTTTGATAGAGAGAGAGGTTGTTCCTATACTAGAAGTACTAAACCTCTCCAAGATCAAATCCTTTCCCTCCTTTGCTTGTGCACTCGCTTTTTCTCCAAGAAAGAACGAATCAAAACAAACAAATACTCAACACATGAGCCTCTTAAATAAGAGTAAACAAATGAGAGAAAGAGGATCAAAAGAAACTCAAAATCTGATCGAACAATAAAGAATAATTGATAAATGAGAGCGTACATTTAGAATGTTTTTAATTCTAAAATTTATCAAAATGTTAAAACTAATACTTCATAAATATGAGTAAATAATAAATTTATGAATAATTATTATTTGAGTACCCTTACTGTATAGTATCTTCAAAATTCATCTACCATATTTAGAGAAATTATATACTATGGTTCCCACTAATTAGATCGTCCCACTAATTATTATTCTAAGAAAATATTATATGGTCCCCACTAATTATTATTCTACCATTCCGGTAGCACTCTTCTTGTATGGTCCCCATTAATTATATGGTCCCTCATTTCCCAGTTCCCGCACTCATCCCAGCATTAACCTTCATAGATATAAATACTTGGAAGACAAGATATTAACACTTAAAAAATAAGATATTAATACTTTGATGTGTAACTTGTTATAATCATTTTCATGGTGAGGTATAAATACTTGTTGGCGATGAGTTCAAAAGTACGTCATATGTAAAAAAGTATTTGCAAGTTTAGGTATAAATACTTGAATCACGAGGTATATATACTTGTTGGCGATGAGTCTAAAAGTATGTCATAATGGATCTCATTTGAATGAGAAAATTGCATTAAAGATGTTCATGGTTTAGATTTGCAAAATTTCTCACAGATCGTCAGAAATATAACCGAGATTGAATGGAGAAAAAAACTCACCTCTAAAAATGTGTATGGTCCCCCCATACAGTTTCAGTGGTCCCCACATGTATAATAGTGCTTGTATGTTTAGGAGATTTGGTTCGGAAGACAATTATTTATGCAAAAATTGTTTATCTCATAGAGATAAATACTTCCTTGCGTAGGTATTAATATTTTAGAAAAAAAAAATCAGTGCTGGAGTTTTTGTAGTCTGGGGTAATTATGGTAGTTATAGTGTGGGTACATTGCAGGTACTGTAGTGCGGATATAATTATCAGCTCCCTAAATTTATATGCAAAATTTATAAATTTGGATTAAGTTAAAATAAAATCAAGCCGGCAACAACAAAATACATAACTTAATATTAAATTTTAATTATATTTTTTAAATTCATAATTTTTACATGCAAACTCATAATTCAGAAGTAGATTGATCTTGATAATTTAAATTGATCATGTTAAACCAATTCAAAAAATCTTGATGTCTGCTCAACTAGGCCTTGTGAAAATGTAGAGGTTAAGATGGGCTTTAAGAAATTTCACAACAAATTTGATTAATCAAGCTCGGCCTGTAAAACAAATGGGCCATATATTGAAACCAAGCCCAATTGACCAGTAGTATTATCTGACCTTCTCTCGCTGGCATGTGTGCCTTCGTCATCACCTTAAGAGAATTTCTTGCCAAGATCCAACCGGATATTCCGACTCAGTCTCGACTTGATGTGGCACTAGCTGTTGGAAAGGTTGTGACTGGTTATGTTCCACGTAGAATCGTCATTATTGCCAATGCAATGCACAGTTTAGGACTGCTAATGGACGAGGTTTAGCTCAAACTCTGATTTAAATCAGATTGCCAATATCTGTAATCGAATTTAACTCTTATTTAATTGTGCTTAAAAATTGTTTGACAAAATTCTGCAATTCCCTGCTGGTATGCAGCTAAACAAACTTGTGAACATGGACATAATAAAATTGATATTCTTTGCTCTTTTATGCAATTCAAAAAAAATAATCTAACTTATCTTTTTTTTGAAACCTTGACAGTGGCTGTCCAGTAGCAATAATCTAACTTATCAAACACAGAGAGGGGTAACCAAAGGGAGTGCATATTCTCTCAGATTTCTAACCACAAGCATAGAGGTACCACAAACATTGATGAACAAGTTCAATGTTAATATATATATAGTACCAAATTTGATCATTACCCAAATTATTACATACAAAATATGAAAAGTGGTATTACAGCATTATAATCATTTCTCTGAACATACCATCATAAACCTCTTATATATCTTACCAAATATTATTTTACATAAACTGCCACTTATTCCACTATAATAAGGCAGAAACTAGTCTCCGGTTTAATTTTAGCTGTGAACATTTTTAACAACGAGCCGAAGGTCATCCTTCCTATGCACAGAGAATCCCGGTGACTCACCCATGTTGAACTCCTCCCTTGTCATTCCATAAGGCAACTCCCAATCGAAACGATGTATGAGATTTGCTACTGCAAGCTCTGCCGTGGCCGCACCAAACAATATACCAGGACAAATTCTGCGTCCTGCTCCAAATGGGATGAGCTCAAAGTCAGTGCCTTTGTAGTCCACTTGACTACCAATGAATCGTTCTGGCATGAACTCCTCGGGCACCTCCCATGATTTTGCCTCCCTCGCAATGGCCCACGCATTGATAAGAACTTTGGTCCCTTTAGGAATTATGAAACCATTTATTTCACATTCTTCCATTGATTCCCTTGGAACCAGCAAAGGGAGAGGAGGATGTAGCCGTAGGGTTTCTTTGATTACCGCTTTTAGGTAGCTCATTTGGTTCAGATCTTCTGATCTCACCATGTCACCATGCTTTACTACTCCCCTGACCTCTTCTTGTAGCTTCTTCATGGGTTTAGGGTTTTTTATGAGCTCAGACATTGTCCAATCTATGGTGATATATGTTGTATCAATTCCAGCAGAAAATGCATCCTGAATTTGATTGAGCAGGGGATATAATTATAAATTCAAGGTGTTTAACATAATTGCATAATTAATTAATTTTTATCCTTTTTTTTGTCATTTTCATCCATTTAGCAATTGTAATAGCTGTAATATATTTCTTCATATCCTGAGACCATTGACAGAATGATTTCATTTCAGGACTCCATTTTGATAGGTAAGTTCAATGATTTGAAAATTCCAAAAATAAAAATAAATATATGAAACTTACCGCTAATTGCCCTTTCATTTGATCCATGGTGAGGTCAAAGTTGATGATGCTAGGATCATTCTTCAAACTAAGTAAAATATCAACAAAATTATTTTGTCCCTCATTAGTCTCTCCCCTTTCAATATGATGTTGAATTAACTCTTCAAAAAACTTATCCCACTTTATTCTATTTCTACGAGCCCTCCGGCTCAATCCAATAAACCCTTCTAACCATAACAAAGAAGGGAACAAATCGCCAAAACTATATCCTGCAAATAATTTAAAGTTCTCCTCTACCATTTCATGCATCATGGCATACCTCTGTTCTTCCATAATAAATTTTCCAGACACAACCCTACAAATTACATCACTCATGAATGCGAACAAAACCTTGCTTAATTCTATAGGATCCCCTCTTGACTTGGAGGCATGGTGGCTAATCTTCGCAATCAAATTACTAACTTCCTCCTCTTGAATTGTTTTATAGGAGGCAATCTTTTTGGTATTCATTAAATGGATTGTGAAGATCTTTTTCAATTGCCTCCAATTCTCACCGTAAGGTTCAAAGGCCACGTCACCAAAACGAAGGATGTCAGAGACGACAGCAGAAGGCCGAGTGGCAAAGGTGAGGTCATGGGTCCGCATGATCGCAGATGCCATATCAGATGATGAAACAATTAGGAATGGTGTTTCACCTAAATGAAGTAGCATGAGGGACCCATATTTCAGAGATAGTGAATAGAGAGATTGATGGTATAAAGATCCTATTTGATGGATGTTCCCTATGAATGGAAGCTTTGGAGGTGAAGGTACCAACTTTTCATGGCTCTTTGAAAAGTTTCTTCTCTTTACACTCAAGTAAATTATGAAGATAGATAACAGAGGTATAAAGAGTTGTGACAGAGTCTGCATGACAGTAAAGATCATCTCTGGAAGAGGCACCATTTTTGCTATCTGAGTGTGTCTTTTTTCTTTTCTCAAAAGTGTTATATGATTACAAGTATTTATAGCACAACTCGAGGGGATGACGACACTTGAAAAAAATGACGTTATCCTCTCAGCTGCGTGCAGAAGTTTTGCTTAGTCTCTATAGAAATTCTTTAATTACCTGCTTACTCTATGTGAAAATGCCTTGCCAGTTGACACCTAATTTGTTTTATCTGTAAAAAGGGTATCTGGAGTATACAACTTGACTTCTAAGTCCAACAATTTGAATGGTTTTAAACCATCCAAATTTCCGAAATAGTTGCGGATCAACAGCAGAATAATGTCGTTCCATTTCAAATATATAGGTACAATGATGTCAAATTTGTTTAAAATTTGATAAAATTAAAAGGTATGTCTTAAAATTTTCTTAGCATGAAAAATGTACATCTTTAATTTATATTATTAATTTGTGGCCCATGTAAGCACGATAAGTGAAGTACTTAAAAAGAAATTATTATCTTCATAATTGTTGCTAGCTTTTCACACATTTCCATCCATTGCTCTTCGTCTGATAATATATATACATACATATATATAGGATGTGGCTAATATGCTATGGGTTGCATAGAGGCCTCCCATGCTACGGCTCAATATTCGAGTTTTCAAAATCCTAACGGTCGATTCGAACTGTTCATCTTGTTCTCCATATTAATATGTGTTTGGAGACCAAATTTTACATTTTTTGGAAATTTTTTACTATTTTTTTAGATTTATTGAATATCGCTGTTTTTTATGGTCCAGATTTGTCTCAAAAACAATGATTTTCAATAAATCTAAAAAAATAGTAAAATTTTTTCAAAAAATGTAAAATTTGGTCTCCAAACACATATTAATATGGAGAACAAGATGAATGGATCAGATCGACCGTTAGGATTTTGAAAACTGGAATATTGAGCCGTAGCACGGGAGGCCTCTATGCAACCCATAGCACCATAGCCAAGTCCCATATATATATATACACACACACACACACACAGATATATATATATACACACATCCATACACACACACAACGCACACAAAGACACACACACACACACACATATATATATATTCAATAAAGAGTTGAAGTCAAGCCACTCAACTATTAATATTCATAAAAAAAAAAAAAAAATTTCGAGTTTCGAACCTATAACTTCCCACACAGAGAGCATTACTTTTGTCACTAAACCAAAACTTAGTTCCCACATAATTAATAACTTGTACTTTTCTATTGACATTTACTGTGTTGTTCTTTTAATTCCTTTTCCCAAGATTTATACATTTTATATAAAAATATCCTTTTGCCTCCTTGCATAAAAAGCCATTTTAGTTCTCTTACAATTCCAAAGTGGCAAATTTTCTCACTAATTTTCATATATAGTCAATATATAGGTCTTTACAAAAATTCATCTGGATTTCCAACATATACATATGCTCACATAGAGCAAAGCTAGGGTGTGATGTACTCACCAAGAGGGTTTGGTGAGCACAACTCCAAAAGTATATTGGATTGACTTCAAATGCTGAATCCAAACTGTTGAAATCCATGTACTTCATGAGTGATGCATGTACATGCAAAATTTTGAAAATTTCGAGTTTATTTGCTACAAGGTCAAGCGGTCAAAAAATAAACATTTTATAAGTTAATTTATAAGTAGTTTGATATATTCAATTTTTATTATTTCTTTGACCGCTTGACCTTGTAGCAAATAAACTCGAAACTTTCAAAATTTTGTATATACATGCATCACTCATGAAGTACATGGATTTCAACAGTTTATATTCGACTTTTGAAGTCGATTCAATATACTTTTGAAGTTGTGCTCACCAAACCCTCTTGGTGAGCACCTCACACTCTTTTTATTTGCTGCAATTTTTTCTAGACGATAGTTAGCATCTTTTTAAATTGCTCCTCGTCTGATAATATATATATATATATATATACAAACACACACACACACATAAATACATGTGTGTGTACATATTTGTATATGTGTGTGTGTACATATTTGTACGTATGTGTGTGTATATATATAAATATATGTACATATACACACACACATAGATATATTGAATAAAGGGTTGAAGTGAAGCCTTCCAACTACTAATATTCTCAAAGAATTGTTTTATGGTTTTTTTTTTTTTTTAGTTTTGAACCTACGACTTCCTACACAGAGAGCGTTGCTTCTGTAACTAAACCAAAACTTAGTTCTCAAATAATTAATAACTTGTACTACTGTGTTGTTCTTTTAAATTGATTTTTCTAAGATTTGTATATTTCATATAAAATCTCATTTTGCCTCCTTGCATAAAAAGCCATTTTAGAGTTCTCTTATAAAATTTCAAAGTGGCAAATTTTCTCACTAATTTCCATAGTCAATATGAGCAATTCTTTAGAAAAGTAAACGGTCATGAATCGTCAAGAGGAAATATGCGCAATTTCCGTTATTTCCATGTAATTGAGGGTTCTCACTAATTTCCATATATATATATATAGTCAATATATAATTTATAAAACTAAACGGTTAATGATAGTCAATATATATAGTTCATTTTTTTCAAAACCAGATTACAATTCCTAGATGTCGGCTAAGTTAGCATCTCTCAAATCTAGTCTTTATATCTGATTCCGGTATGTATGAATTAATTTTGCATCAAGAAGAAATGTCACATCCCATCAAATTATCTACCTGATTAATTAATTCTTTATTAGACAGTTGCTCAAATATTGACGTAATGAATAGCTAGTAAGTTTTAATCTACACTGGAACAAAGTATATAATGTCAAATTCGTAAATATTATAGCACAAATTTGCTAAACTTTTAAAGAAAATAAATATCATATTTAGCACAAATTTTCTGTTGAATATTAATTAAAAAAGTTTAATTTAAATTTCTTGAAAAATAATATGCGATTTTGAAAAATTTACTTGTCAAATTTTAATTATGATTTCGCATTTGGTCCATAACACACTGTTTGGATGAAGAGTAGAGGAAGGAATGGGAGGTGAATAATAGAAGGGAATGGAATAGAAATAAAGGAAGATTAACCTATTTAATCTCTCTGTGTTTGGATCATTAATGAGAGAAAATAAATTTAACTTTTCTTTTTGTTTTATTTTTTGTTTGATAGATTAAAATTTAAAAGATTAATGAGAAATTTGATGACGGTTGTAGAATTGTGATAAAATATTTGTATGATAATTATATGATTCGGAAAATAACATGGAATCAACGCAAAAAAATTTGCTTGTCACATCATATAATTACATGCGTCACACATTTTTTGAGTGTGGTCCATATAGTTTTAATATGTGGCTGATCTCATTTTCCTCCCGTTCCCTCTCCATTCTTTCTTGTCATCAATATATAGTTCATTTTTCTCTAAACCACACTTTAATTCCTAGATGTCGGCTAAGTTAGCCATCTCTCAAATCTCGTCTTCATATCTAATTCCGACGTGTATGAATTAATTTTGCATCAAGAATAAATTCACATCACATCAAAATATTTACATGATTAATTAATTCTTTATTTGACAGTTGCTCAAATATTGACCCAATGAATAGTAAGTCTTAATCTACACTGGAATAAAGTATATAATTAATGTCAAAATCGTAAATTTATACCATTCCTAATTTGCTAATCTTTTGCTAATCTTTTAATCTACAATGGAACAAAGTATTGTTGCTCAAAATATCTACCTTATAGTCTACTGGTTAAAGCTCTATTTTGTGCGGTTGAGAGGACATGAGTTCAAACCTCACTCACCACATTGTGCATTTTAATTTGGATCCTGATAACAATCTCTGCAGCTTTATCCCCGCAAAAAAACCCGCACAAACTGTCAAAAAAATAATGGGGGGACCGCTTAGTCATTAATAAACGTTTCGTAAACTGTTAGTATTTAACTTGAAGCATCAAAGTATTTATCTTGAATTTGCAAAGTATTAATCCCTATGCAATGATCTCTATTTATGAAAGAATAAATCAATCCATCAATTGTCCCCGCACAAAATTTCCTTTTTTTTTTAATCGTCTCCGCACAACTGGGGACCATTAAATAAACAATCCTCTCATAAATACTTGTTAGTTATCCCCGCTAAAATTTTTTTTTTTTTTTTTTGGATTGTCGCCATACAACTGGGAACCATTAAATAAATAATCCCCTCACCCAATGATAAATACTTCTCAGACATAATGATAAATATTTTATATTACATGGATAAATAATTTATGTTACATGGATAAATACTTCTCAGACATAACTGTAACTTTTAGTAAAACATCAATGATAAATACTTCTCAAGCGTAATGATAAATACTTTATGTTAAATGGATAAATATTTCTCAGACATAATTGCAATTTTCTTATGTATAAATATTTTCTTATAATTTTGGACGAAAATTTTAACTGAGAATTTTTATTCTCTATTATGTATGTACGCATGCACATTATAATTTTCTTATGTATGTATGCACATATATGTTGATCCTTGTATTTTTCTATTGGAGATGCAATTTTGTTGGAGACCTTTAACCAAGAGGCATCATGTAATGGATTACATACACACTCCTTTTTTGACATGTTGGATCTAATACAACTAATTATGTATGAAATTTCGGTCCAAACTAGTTCATAACCAAACGTTTTGGCAACATGAGCCCATTACGAATTTTGGGTCAAAGCTTGATCACATGATTACTAAGTGGTAAGGACATAACTTCTATGCAAACATTGTATTGGATTCTGAGGAGTATATGTTATGTTTTATCACATGAGATTGTATATGTGCAAAAGACAATATGTATATATGTTGCATGAATTGAAATATGTTATGCTTTTATATGAATCCATATATAATAATCGGCCCAACAAAAGTTTAATGTATATTTTTCATATAAATAATTTAAACCATATAACATTTTTTTTAATAATTGATTGTTATCAATTTTTATTAATTTTAAATTGTAATTTTCAGTAAAATATATATATGTGAAAGACAACGATAAATACTTCTCAGAAGCAATGATAAATACTTTATGTTACATGGATAAATACTTCTCAGACATAATTGCAATTTTCAGTAAAACATATGTACGTCAAAGACAATGATAAATATTTCTCAGATATAATGATAAGTACTTGTCAGAACAATAATAAATAATTTATTGAACTTTATTCTTGAACTTGTCAATAAGTAATGTTTAATCAAATCAAAGTATTATCATGTCAGGGACAATGATAAATACTTCTGCGTAATTTCTTGAACATCAATAAACAGATAAATAATTGTTAGCGGGAATTATTATTTAAGGACAGTATAATTAATGCGGAGATTGTTATTAGATGGCAGTATAATTAATGCGATGATTGTTATTAAAGGACAGTAATTAATGCGGGGATAAATAGAAATTCTTAGCGGAATTAATGGGGGGATAAAAGACAGTTAAAGAAGTTAATTTGGAGAGAGGAAGGAGAGAGATAAATGAGGGAACAAAGGTGAGAAAAATGATATAATTATTCTTTTAATTTTAGCTCTCCTTATAAAATTTTTCTAATTTAGGTCGTCTTTCTCTTGGTGTCTCCCAACAATATTGATTGTGCTTATTTCACTAACCAGGAACGATCAGAGAGTTGATCCTGTTTGTAAATCAAGAACAGTCCTTTAGTTATTAGCCGATCGATCCTGATTCTCACAATCTAGAACTGTCTTGAAAAAGCGTTGATCCTGATTCTCACAATCTAGAACGGCCTTTTAAAAAGAGCCGATCTGATTCTCACATGAAGAACGACTATTAAACCAATTAGCCAATCCTGATCCGAAATTTTTATTAATATCCAAAAAATATATTAAATTTAAAAAACTAACCACCATTTCATGTTATTTTGAAATCTACCCAAACCGCAAAAAAAAAATTTGCGGTTTCATCCCGAATTACTGCAAAAAAAAAAATCGGTTCAATGAGATCTGAAACCGCAAAAAAAAAATTGCGGTCACTCCAGACCGCAAAAGTTTTTTGCGGTTTTGTCCCAAAACCAAAAAAAAAAATTGTGGTTTCATATCAGGGGCTATAAGGCCGCACCATCCCATTTCCTTTGCTGCATTGCCTCCACATCCCCCTGCGCCATCCCTTTCCCTTTTGGAGCTCTGACTGTTTGATCGATCGGCTCTTCTATTCAGGTATTTTTATTTTTTTATTTTTATTTTAATTTAGGATATAATTAATTAGTTTATTTTGAATGGTTCAGAATATTGTCTGAATAATTTAGAAATTCCAAAATTGTTTAGAATAATTTAGAAAATTTCAAAATGGTTTAGAATAATTTAGTAAATGATTTATAATATATATTTCCCTATTAATTTTGAAAATTCCAAAATGGTTTACAATATTGCCCTATAAATTTAGAAAATTCCAAAATTATTTAGAATAATTTACAAAATGGTTTAGATATTGTCCGATTAATTCAGAAAAATTCTAAATGGTTTATAATAATTTAGAAAATTCCAAAATGGTTTAAAATATTATCCGATTAATTTAGAATATTGTCTGATTAATGCAAAGTGGCAAATTTTCTCACTAATTTCCATAGTCAATATATAGTTCTTTAGAAAAGTAAACGGTTATGAATTGTCAAGAGGAAATATGCGCAATTTCCGTTATTTCCATGTAATTGAGGGTTCTCGCTAATTTCCATATATAGTCAATATATAGTTCTTTATAAAACTAAACGGTTAATGATAGTCAATATATATATATTATAGATGTTGTAAATAAAACAGTTGTAACAGAGTTTGTATAGCCTTGTGACAGATTAGTTGTAATTGACTATTAGTCAAAGGTTGATTAGTTGTAACAGACTATTAGTACGTCAAAGGTTGATTAGTCAAGACTTGTAATAGAGTTGGTCAAGACTTGTAACAGATAAATTAGTTGTAACTGACTATTAGTCAAAGGTTGATTAGTTGTAAGAGACTATTAGTCAAAGGTTGATTAGTCAAGACTTGTAATAGAGTTAGTTGGTCAAGACTTGTAACAGATTAATTAGTTGTAACTGACTATTAGTCAAAGGTTGATTAATTATATAGTGGGTATATTTTGAGTATATTAGTAGTGTGCAAGCACACAATACTGTGTTGTAAATGGTTTTTCATCTTCTTTTGATACAATGTGTTGATTATATTAATGATTTATGCTTATTAAATGCTTTGCAATCTCTTTTCTCAATGTGTTTTCTATTGATTTGTAAGATGTGTTATCAGTTTGAATGTGAATTGGGGATTGTAAAGGAATATTGGGTTGGTACCGGGAGAATTATCCAATGAAAGCATTTTGGTACAAAAAAAAAGGAGGCTAGTATTTCCAAGATATTTTCATGAAAAAAATGCACGAACCCATTTAAATAATAGCACCAACATCTGACCAGGTGGGGCCCACTTTTGTTGGCCATGAATTTGCTGGGGTGGGTCCTCCATAAACTGCCCTTGAAAATACTCAAGTGGGTCCCAGGGGTGTCACCCTTGGAAATGTTCAAGTGGGACCCATGTTCCCTCCCCTTGAAAATAATTTGGTGGGCTCCACGATGCTCCCCTTGAGAATAATGTAGACAGTGGTCAAATTTGAAAGTATTTCCAACGGCTCTTTTTTCAAGGGTAGTCTCTTGAAAAAAACTAGAAAATAGTATTTCCAACGGTCCCCTTGGAAATACTGACTATTTCCAAGGAGGGTATTATCAACGGTAGTATTTTCAAGGGTAGCGCTTGAAAATGGCGATTTTTGGGTTTTTTTCAAGGGTAAGTCATTTTTAGGAGCATGAAAAAAGAGTGAATTCTAGTAGTGTTAGTTGTAACAGACTATTAGTCAAAGGTTTATTAGTCAAGACTTGTAATTTAGTTCATTTTTTTCAAAATCAGACTACAATTCCTAGATGCCGGCTAAGCTAGTCAGCCATCTCAAAAATCTAGTCTTCATATCTGATTCCGGTATGTATGAATTAATTTTACAACAAGAAGAAATGTCACATCCAATCAAAATATCTACCTGATTAATTAATTCTTTATTAGACAGTTGTTCAAATATTGACCCAATGAATAGTAAGTTTTAATTTATACCATTCCTAATTTGCTAATCTTTTGCTAATCTTTTAATCTACATTGGAACAAAGTATTGTTGCTCAAAATATCTACTTTATAGTCTAGTGGCTAAACCTTTATTTTGTGTGGTTAAGAGGACATGAGTTCAAATTCCACTCATCACATTGTACATTTTAATTTTAGCTCTCCTTAATTATAAAAAAATTCTAGTTCTTAGTCATTCTTTTTCAGATGTTACAGCTTAAAAATGGAGCTTGAATTTCTCAGTTAGAATGCAATTCAAATTCTCCTTCTCTATTATTTTCTCAGGACAGATAATAAATGTCAAAACAAAACAGAGATGTTACTTTAGAAATTATGTGGAAAATTTGGAGAAATCAAAATATATATGGTCCGGGAACGTGGTCAAGTCAAACATTGACTTTAACCTTACTGATAATGAAAGGTTAATGAAACCTTGCAATTTGGTCCTTTATATTGATCATTTTGAAAAGTTGCATGCTTAATTACTTGTCTTGAATCTGATTTTTTTTAATACAGTGTCCACAACAACAACACGATGGTTGAGAATGTGGATATTATGTCATGTTATTCGTGCATGACATAATAACTCATTTTCTCGATGTTTTTCCAAATTTAAAGGTATGCATGTTCCATGTTGCTCTAAAAATATGCAATTAAAATTGCACTTTTATCATTTCAAAAATGGAGGAGTTCCCCAAAAGTTACAATGAAACAAAAAGCGAATACATCCGATCATTGTGGGGTAAATTTTTATTGAAGAAAATATTAGTGGAAAAAGTAAAACAATTTAGGATGTGTTATTTTGTAATAATTTAGGATTACTATAATTTGGTGAACTTTGAACATGTTTAATTTTAAGTATATATTGATCTTTATTTCAGATTGTTCAATTATATTTCAGACTGTGGTTTGTTTCATATATAGGCCAGCAAAAATATATAGTACGTAGTTGGCCAAATATTAAAATTATTTTTTTAAACCCAAAAACAAATCAGGATCGGTTATAATTAAGGACCGTTATTGATTTGGAGTATTTGGATCAGCTAATTGGTTTAATAGTCGTTCTTCGTGTGAGAATCATATCGGTGTTATGAATATATTATAAATGTATGGATGTCATTCATGTTGTAACTTCCAATATTAATCCTCAATTTATTTCCCCACTACTCCATGCACTACTATTGGAATTGATGGTCACTACTATTAGAATTTATTTCTCCATTTACTTAAATGTTTTTTCATTTACAATTTGTAACCTATAAATAGAAGCTTTGTAATATTGTATTGTACACACATGAGAAATGTATGAATAAAGAGATTGTCATCTTTTTCCTCTCTATTTTGTTTATTCTTCTTATACTTGTTTATTTTTATTTTATAACACATTATCAGCACGAGAGCTCGACTAGTTGAAGGTTCGAGGTAACTTTAATATTTATTTATTTTTATATCATTTATTTAAATGATACATCTTATTAGTAATTGGTAAATGAAATAGGATACATATTTACTTGAGAAATCAAAATTTTGTTTTGACTTCTTTATCAAATGGCCCGAAGACCAATTTGTTGTTTTATATTAGTTTATGATTCTATTGTGTTACGTATAAATTTCAAATGGCCCGAAGACCAATATGTTAAACTTGAGGTAAAAGTTGAGAATTTAACTCATATTAAAAATCAATATGTTAATCATAAGTTTTCAATTTATCAAATGGCCGGAAGCCATCCGTTGATCATAAATTTTATATTGTGAAATTTAGATCTGATTCATATTTTTTTTGTGCAATATTTTATTTTCAATAATTTAATCTTCTCGAAGAAGATTTCAAAATATATTAAGAAAGTCTTCTTGAAGAAGATTTCAAAAGATATTAAGAATTTCTTCTTGAAGAAGATTTTAAGAAATTTTATATGATATCAAAAATTTGTTCATGTTAATTTTATTTTTGAATAATAATTTTCCTGAAGAAGATTTCAAAAAATATAATTTGTTCAAGAAGATTTTAAGAAATTTTTCTGAAGAAAATTCCAAGGAAATTTATATGAAGCACAAATTTGAATGATGCTCATATTTTTATTTAATCTTCTTGAAGAAGATTTCAAAATATATTAAGGTCTTCTTTACGAAGATTTCAAGAAATTTTATACGATCTGCAATATATCATGTTCGTATTAATTTTGTTTTTCAATAATTTATTCTTCTGGAAGAAGATGTAAAAAAAAAACGAAAAATATTTCAAGTAATATTCCTGAAGAAGAATATGTTTATAGCATGCGTTTTGTTGATGAGATATTATTTTTGTTTTTATAACATGCGTGATGAGATATTATTTTTTTTTCCATACTAATAAGGCAATATCTCCCCATTCACATCTCATGTGTGATGAGATATTATTTTTTTGAATCTCTACGCCATCTCCATCAGAGCACTGGTGAGTAGATCCGGGTGTTGGAACGCGGCAGCGGTCGAAAGAGCGAACCCGGTCATAGAGAGTGATAGAGTAATTTTGAGTGTATATAAGAAGAATTAGAATATTAGAGTTATTTTGAGCAATTTAGATAATTTTGTGAAAATAAAATATTAGATTTTATATTGGGAAGTCAAAGGAGTGATTTGACTCGTTGTAAGTTCATTTTTTTTATCAATAAAATTGATAGTTGATATTTAAAGTCACTAACTTTATAAAAAAAAATAATAATTAATACAACTAATTTGTATTATGAACATTTATAAAATACAAAATTTTATTGTATTACGTATCATCTTCATACAAATATATATATATATATATATATATATAATTTTATTTAAAAAAATATTTTATATGAAAACGAATAAGATAACATAAAAAAATTGTTATCCGTATCCGATAAGTTAACGAAAAAAATACCTTACCCTTAATCATGTTTTTAAATACATCACGAATCAGATAAATGAGTCAAAAGGTGCCATTGACACGCCTATATAGTGTTCTGCTAGAAACATATTCATTGAAATGGACATTTATGTCTTTTTCCAAAAAAAACAAAACAAAAGAAACAAAAAGACTAAATGCATGGTCCCCAATCTAAGTCAATGGTACGAGCTAGTGACAATCAATATAATCAATAGTGATAGCTGTGTTATTGAGGACCGGTACGGTCCATTCAATATAATCAATAGGAGATATTTCTTTTCTCCATTGACAGCTAGGCTTGAGGAAGCATACGCATTTTTCTTTTCATTTTGTAACCCAGTGGATGCATTCTTAACTGCAAAAGAAATAAATTGTAAAAAAAAAAAATTCTAGTTTAAAAGCTTATCAGACCGTCATGATTTTGTAGAACATTTTATTTATGGGAATTTAATATAAAATAATATAAGGCATTAGAATAAAGGGCGGAATTTTTTTTTTCGAATACAATTCCTTCATTAGACACCATGTGTCTCGTTATAAATTAGCCATAGAGAATCCAAGGTGCAGCTCCAATTATTGAATCCTAATTTTTTAATTAGCTCCATATCTTTTTATTTTTTTTATTTGCCGCCCTTTCTATATACCTTTCGTCTTTGCACCTGATTAATTGGGCTTGATTTGAATATGTGGCCCATTTGTTTTAGAGGCCGAGCTTGAACCAACAAATAGGGTTCATGAATTCTTAAAGCCCATCTTGTCCTCTACATTTTCACAAGGTCAGGTCAGTGTTAGTTAACTTGTCAATAATTTATCAGTGTCAAAAGAATCAGATAAGACAAACTATGATGTACCAAAAGATGATATCCAATGGTCAAAAGGAAAAATTATCTCATATATGACATTTTGGCAAATTGGCTTTTAATTTGCTGCCCAGACAAGACAATATCCTTTTGGTCATTATATGGAATTTTGGATATACTTTTTTTTTTTCTTTTTTGATGGTTGGCGGCAAGTTGTTGTCAACAAATTTTATATAGAAAATAGAAAGTTTATTTACAATTTTATATAGAAAATAGAAAGTTTATTTACACTGAAATGTCTAGTTATAGAAATTAAAAACTAAAACATAGATATTTTGCGCCCGCCCCCCCTTCCTCCGCACAAACATCACTTATCAAAAGTGGGTGGCAACTGGCAAGTCATTTTCACTGAGCCATAAAGTTGTGAGGATAAGGCCAATTTTGATAAGTGATGTTATCCTCTTAATTTGTTCTCTAAGATAATGCTAAATTATAACACTTGTAATAATATAACACATTGGGGAAAGAAAATATACTCTCACATGACAAAAAATGGTCTCTCTTCAGGAAGTGATCTTTACTTTATCGAAGAATCTGTCACTGCTCTGTATCTCTCTGGTATCTATCTTCATACTTTGCTTCAGCGTAAAGAGAAGAAACTTCTCAAAAGGCCGAGAAAAGGTGATACCTTCGCCTCCAAAGCTTCCATTCATAGGAAACATCCACCAACTAAGCTCTCTTTACCATCAATAATCTCTCTTTTCACTCTCTCTGAAATATGGGTCCCTCATGCTACTTCATTTTGGTGAAGTACCATGGCTTATTGTTTCATCATCTGATATGGCATGTGGGATCCTGCGGACCCATGACCTCACCTTTGCTTCTCGGCCTTCTGTTGTCGTCAGTGACATCATCCGTTTTGGTGACATGGCCTTTGAACCTTATGGTGAGGATTGGAGGCAATTGAAAAAGATCTTCACAATCCATTTAATGAGTACCAAGAAGATTGCTTCCTACAAAACAATTAGAGAGGAGGAAGTTGGTAATTTGATTGCAAAGATCGGTGACCATGCCTCCATCTCGAGTAGTGATCCTATTGAATTAAGCAAGGTTTTGTTCTCATTTATGAATGATGTTGTTTTTAGGGTTGTTTCTGGAAAATTCATTATGGAAGAACAGATGTATGCCATGGTTCGGCAGCTTCTAGAAGAGGGTTTTCAATTACTTGGACAATTTAGTATTGGTGATTTGTTTCCTTCTTTGTTATGGTTAGATAGTGTTATAGGATTAAGCAGGAGGGCTAGTAGATATAGAAATAAGTGGGACCTGTTGATATTAAAAGTGAAGATAATAATGAGGGAAAAGATAATTTTGTTGATATTTTACTTTCTTTGAAGAATGATCCAAGCATCAGCTTCGACATCACGGTGGACAAGATCAAGGGGCTAATAGGGGTAAGCATTTCTTTATTTATTTTTTTATTATTTTTGGAAAATTTCAAATTATTGAACTTTCTTATCAAGTCATGTACTGTCTCATCATGTTTTACTATAATTGCTAAATGGACGAAGATGACAAATTAAAGAGGGGAAAAATAATTAATTGAGAAATTTGTCAAAGCACCTTGAGTTTATAATCACATACATTTCACATTCAAATTATTCAGGATGCATTTGCTGCTGGAATTGAGACAACATCTATTGTTTGCTAGGGTCACAGCAGAACTCGCATTAGCAAATCTCATACATTTCTTTGATTGGGAGCTGCCGAGTGGAATGACAAGGGAGAAGTTCAACATGGGTGATTCACCAGGATTTACCATGCATAGGAAGGATGACCTTCGGCTTGTTGTTATAAAAATTTACACCTTATAGATAATAGTTTTTCGCCTCATTATAGTGGAATAAGCAGTATGTTATGTAAAATAATATTTGGTAAAATATATAAGAGGATTAAGCTGGTATACAATTGATTAAGCAGAGGTAATGCCAACATTTTCTTATTTTTTTAGATGATATTTTGGGTAATGATCAATATTGGTAGTTGGTACTATCAGAAGTTCAGAACAAACATGTTCCTTTATCATCATTCCACAATATTTTCTCAGGTTTATAATCACTACCTACCAAATCCAAAGAGTTCATACCTGTCAAGATCTGCTGTGTAAACATCAATTGATGCTGACAAACGGTTGGTACCTCTTTGCATTTGGTCAGGAATCTGAGAGAATATGCACTCTCTTTGGTTACCCCTCTGTGTGTTTGGTGAGCTAGATTTGCATAAAAGAGCGAGTATATAAGAGGAATTAATATCAATTTTATTATGTCCATGCTATTAAGTTTGTTTAGCTGCATATCAGCAGGGAATTGTAGAAATTTCGTCAAACACCTTATAGGTACAACCAAAATCCGCAATCAGATAAGTGTCAAATCCAATTTAATTTTCATCACCAGATCAACAATAAACGGGACATATTTCATTCAAGTAAATCTGCAGAAATTAGACATTGAAATGCGACTTGATATCTTGCACACATGCCGAGAAAACAGATTCTAACACGCAATGAGTTCCAACAAGAGAAGTGTGAAGGAGGATCTAACCAAAATAACATAAAAATGGTGGAGAATTGAGAAGGCTTTTCCTCTTTGCATCAGGAAACTGTATTTGGATTTAATTTACCAGGTACTGTAAACTCCCTCTCTTCTGATCTCTTCATTTCTTTGGTCTCTGCGTCTGGTCCAATGGGCTTGGTGTGAATATATAGCCCATTAATTTTAGAGGCCGAGCTTGAACAATCATATTCGGTTTGGGATTCTTAAAGCCCATCTTCTCCTCTACATTTTCACAATACCAAGTCAGCGCTACTTTGCTTGTCGATTTGAATAACGATGTTCTTAATTAAGCTCTTCTTAATGATTTTAACATCAAAATTTATTTTATTAGTTTTGAATGATGAATTTAAATCATTGAAACCGATTAACTTTGATCTACTTTACTAATGGTTAGTTTACATAAAAAATTAAAAGAACTCAAATTAATTTAGCTTAAAATTGAGTGTTTAATTAAAATGTGATAAAAAATTAATGCATTAAAATTAACTTATATATCTTTTTATCAATTAAATTTATGCTAAATTAATTCAAAATTTTATAAATTTTGCATATAAACACTTATTCATGAAATAGATCAGTTTCAACTTTTTAAATTTGATATTAAAATCAATTCATTAAATTTTAAATTTAGAAAATACTAATTCTACTCTTACTCACGGTGTCAAATGAATCAGGTTAGACGAGTCTTTCGAATGACTCGATCATTGTTTGGTCAAAAGGTGCCCAACGCTAATGGAAAATGTACATTTAGTATAGGCCAATCAGGGTTGGGTATAGGATTTAGGGTTTAGGGTAATGGAAAATGTACCTTATCAGCTATTTATACAAAAGCGTATGCACAAAGTTTCAGTACAGTAAACTATGTCTTTTAAACTTTGGTTACACCTTTTGAGTCAAATTGCAAATGTACAATCCTATCGAGTATTAATCAGACTCTACTTAAATTAATAAATGACTAGAAGTGAGAAAAGGTTGTTTTTTTGGTATTTAAGTTCCTAATCAGTTCAATGACAATAATTAAATGTAAGAAAGAAAATTAACTTGGTTTAAATCAATAATAAAAAGGCATTTTCAGGGTTTCAGATTCATCTCAGTTCTGTCTCTCAGTGCCTGACACGGGCTGTGTAGTTTCCTACACGGGTCGAGTCAGATTACACGGGTGAGCCGGATACTTTCGTACACGGTTCGTGTGGACTTCGAGTTAATGCACCGGTTACTGTTTCTTTTTATTGTTCCTTTGTGTAGGGTTCTACTGACCAGACCTAATGTTCCTAAACCTCAACTCTCGTATGTTAGTTCATAAAACTTGGTATGGAGTTGCAATATTTACCCTCGTCGGATTCTAGACCTCAACTTTAATATCGGTCCGAATTACCTAGTTGCTTGTTTGGTATTCTAAAGGCAACCTCCTATCTGTCGATAAGAGAAAATATTCACCTTTCGGCTATTATTTGATTTCACATTTCGGATCACTAAACCTACCTCATGTACTTAGTTTTGGTTGAAAGATTATAATGGGTGAAATGCGCTTTAGATGTCATCATGCATCTAGTAACAAACCAATATAAATCAAACAATTTAATCTAAGCATTTAAAATCAAACACAAATTTCAATACAAAAATCCAATAACTATCATGCAAAACAAAACATTCGATTACATCTTAACCCTAGAAACAAATGAATCTACTCAAACATAATTCTAAAGCAAATAAAACAGATAAGAGTATATTGTATATGAGTGAGTCTATGGTACTATGCATATTACGATTTGTTACTGTGCTACGACTCTATATTTGAGTTTTCAAATCCTAACAGTCGATCCAAACAGTTCATCTTGTTCTCCATATTAATATGTGTTTGGAGACCAAATTTTACATTTTTTGAAATTTTTTTACTATTTTTTTAGATTTATTGAAAATCACTGTTTTTGGATGGTCCAGAATTTTCAGATCAAGTGATTTTCTAAATATCTAAAAAAATAGTAAAAACATTTCAAAAAATGTAAAATTTGATCTCCAAACACATATTAATATGGAGAACAAGATGAACGGTTCGGATCGACCGTTAGGATTTGAAAACTCGAATATAGAGCCGTAGCACGGTAACAACCCGTGATATGCATAGTGCCATAGACTCACTCTATTGTATATTGTATATTGTATTTTAAAGAAAGATAACTAATGTTTTGATTTTATCTTCTTATCTTTTTTTTTTCTTTTAAAAATTACAGTTAATGTACCTGTATCGATGCAATCGCATGCATCATCTGTGACAGTCTTTAATGGTCTTAACTTTGCTGAATGGAATGAACAAGTCCAATTTCACTTAGGTATACAGGACTTGGATATAGCACTATTGCTGGGAACGTTCTAACAGGTTATGCCTTATGTTTCTTCTGTGGCTAAGTCAGGGTTGATACGGCCCGTACAAAATGCCTTATGTTTCTTCCTCGATTTCGCCTGATTCCTCCAAAATAAGAACAAACTTGCAACAATACCACATTATATAGATATTTCAATGAAATACAACCAATTTAATAGTTTTAAACACAAGCTTTGATACAAAATATAGGTCAAAATATAGATAAGTTTGCGAGATATCAAATTCCCCCAAGCTGAAATCTTGCTTGTCCTCAAGCAAAAATCCCAACTTAGGTATCGGGCTGGTCTTTGGACTTACCTAAATGCAAATTAAGCTTCTAAATACGAAAAATTTACATGAGCTTGCTATTGTTAAGAACTCCGAGAATCCTTTTGGATAACAACTTGGACTTTTCTTGATCAATTTTGTTTCACCCCACATATTAACTAATCAAATTTCATATTTTGAGATGCTTTAATATTTGCAAAAACTAATTACTCAAATTGATCAATCTTTCATTCTTTCACTGAAATTATACCCTCGTTTGTGGTTAAATTTTAATATTTTGTCCCCCCCCCAAGCTTGTTCCAAGCTTGGGTCAGAAAGTCGTAAACCTCGTGTGTTGATATATGCAAACGTTTTTCTTTTAAAAAGTTTTCGAGCTCAAAGGCATCCCCTCAGATTGTGCCAGTACTCTTTTTTTTTCTAAATTTGGGAGACGAGCTCAAAGGCGCCCGTAGGACTTATTGCCAGTACTCTTATTTTCTCCATCTTTTCATTTGTTTCATTTTTTTCATTTTTATTTATTTGCATATACCATGAATACACACATCCAATGGTATTCTTTTCATTTCGATTGATCAAATCGAGGAAGTTTGCCCGGACAGGATTTTGTACGGGCCGTATCAACCCTGACTTAGCCACAGAAGAAACATAAGTCATAATCTGTTAGAACGTTCCCAATCTGCCATAAAGGCCATATCTTCTTCACTGCTTTCATCAGTTATAGCATCGGGCTTATCAAGTAATAGTGCTATATCCAAGTCCTGTACACCTAAGTGAAATTGGACTTGTTCATTCCATTCGGCAAAGTTAAGACTATTAAAGACTGTCACAGATGTTGCATATGATTGAATCGATACAGGTACATTAAATGTAATTTTTAAAAGAAAAAAAAAAGATAAGAAGATAAAATCAAAGCATTAGTTATCTTTCTTTAAAATACAATATACAATATACAATATACTCTTATCTGTTTTATTTGCTTTAGAACTATGTTTGAGTAGATTCCTTTGTTTCTAGGGTTAAGATGTAATCGAATGTTTTGTTTTGCATGATAGTTATTGGATTTTTGTATTGAAATTTGTGTTTGCTTGATTGTGTTTTATTTTAATTGCTTATATTAAATTGTTTGATTTATATTGGTTTGTCACTAGATGCATGATCACATCTAAATCGCATTTCACCCATTATAATCTTTCAACCAAAACTAAGTACATGAGGTAGGTTTAGTGATCCGAAAGGTGAAACCAAATAATAGCCGAAAGGTGAACATTTTCTCTTATCGACAGATAGGAGGTTGCCTTTAGAATACCAAACAAGCAACTAGGTAATTCGGACCGATATTAAAGTTGAGGTCTAGAATCCGACGAGGGTAAATATTGCAACTCCATACCAAGTTTTATGAACCAACATACGAGAGTTGAGGTTTAGAAACATTAGGTTTGGTCAGTAGAACCCTACACAAAGGAACAATACAAAGAAACAGTAACCGATGCATTAACTCGAAGTCCACACGGACCGTGTACGAAAGTACCCGGCCCGTGTAATTTGACTCAATCCGTGTAGGAAACTACACGGCCCGTGTCTGGCACTGAGAGGCAGAACTGAGATGAGTCTGAAACCCTGGAAATGCCTTTTTATTATTGATTTAAACCAAGTTAATTTTCTTTCTTATATTTAATTATTGTCATTGAACTGATTAGGAACTTAAATACCAAAATACAACCTTTTCTCTAGTCGTTTATTAATTTAAGTAGAGTATGGTTAATACTTGAACCGTCCCTTGGATCGATACCCGAATATACTGCTCGATAGGATTGTGCACTTGCAATCTGATTCGAAAGGTGTAACAAAGATTTAAAAGGTACAATTTACTGTACTGAAATTTTGTGCATATGCTTTTGTGTAAACAACTAGTAAGATACATTTTCCATTACCCTAAACCCTAAACCCTATAACATACTAAATGTACATTTTCCATTAGCGTGGGGCACCTTTTGACCAAGCAATGATCGAGTCATTCCAAAGACTCGTCTAACCTGATTCATTTGACACCGTGAGTAAGAGTAGAATTAGTATTTTCTAAATTTAAAATTTAATGAATTGATTTTAATATCAAATTTAAAAAGTTGAAACTGATATATTTCATGAATAAGTGTTTATGTGCAAAATTTATAAAATTTTGAATTAATTTAGCATAAAGTTAATTGATAAAAAGAAGATATATAAGTTAATTTTAATGCATTAATTTTTTATCACATTTTAATTAAACACTCGATTTTAAGCTAAATTAATTTGAGTTCTTTTAATTTTGTATGTAAACTAACCATTAGTAAAGTAGATCAAAGTTAATTGGTTTCAATGTTTCCCCTGGGACGTAGACTACTGGAATAAAAGTAATTCATTTCTTCAACGACTGCCTTCTCATCACTGGCTCGTGATTCCCGGTCATACCGTTATACGAGGGAGGTGGTAGTGTTGTTATGAGTTTATATAGTATACACCTCAGTTAGAGTCGTACTTTTAAGAGCTACGGAGGGGCTGCGAGGTAGCAGCCACTGAGCTAGACGACCCGGCCGGGGGCCGGGGAGGAGATCCAAGGCTTGTATTACTCCGATTAAATTCATCATTCAAAATTAATAAAATAAATTTTGATATTAAAATCATTAGGAAGAGCTTAATTAAGAACATCGTTATTCAAATCGGCAAGGAAATTAATTAGCACTGAATTGGTATTGTGAAAATGTAGAGGAGAAGATGGGCTTTAAGAATCCTAAACCGAATATGTTTGTTCAAGCTCGGCCTCTAAAGTTAATGGGCAATAGATTCACACCAAGCCCATTGGACCAGACGAAGAGACCAAAGAAATGAAGAGAGGAGAGGGAGTTTACAGTAGCTGGTAAGTTAAATCCAAATACAGTTTCCTGATGCAAAGCGGAAAAACCTTCTCAATTCTCCACCATTTTTATATGTTATTTTGGTTGGATCCTCCTTCACACTTCTCTTTTGTCAGCATCAATTGATGTTTATACAGCAGATCTTGCCAAGTAAGAACTCTTTGGATTTGGTAGGTAGTGATTATAAACCTGAGAAAACATTGTGGAATGATGATAAAGGAACATGTTTGTTCTGATAGTACCAACTACCAATATTGATTATTACTCAAAATATCATATAAAAAAATAAGAAAATGTTGGCATTACCTCAGTTTAATCAATTGTCAGAACACTGCTTATTCCACTATAATAAGGCGAAAATTAAAACTATTATCTATGAGGTGTGAAATTTTTTAACAACAAGCCGAAGGTCATCCTTCCTATGCACAGTAAATCCTGGTGAATCACCCATGTTGAACTTCTCCCTTGTCATTCCACTCGGCATCTCCCAGTCAAAGCAATGTATGAGATTTGCTAATGCGAGCTCTGCTGTGACCGTAGCAAACAATATACCAGGGCAAATCCTGCGTCCTGCTCCAAACGGGATGAGCTGAAAGTCGTTGCCCTTGTAGTCCACTTGCCTACCAATGAATCTTTCTGGCATGAACTCCTCTGGCACATCCCATGATTTTGCCTCCCTCTCAATGGCCCACGCATTGATTAGGACTTTGGTTACTCTAGGAATTGTGAAACCGTTTATTTTACATTCTTCCATCGATTCCCTTGGAACCAACAAAGGGGCAGGAGGATGTAGCCATAGGGTTTCTTTGATTACCGCCTTTAGGTAGCTCATTTGGTTCAAATCTTCTGATATCACCATGCTTTACTATTCCTCTGACCTCTTCTTGCAGCTTCTTCATGTGTTTAGGATTTTTAATGAGCTCAGGCATTGCCCAATCTATGGTGATGTATGTTGTATCAATTCCAGCAGCAAATGCATCCTGAATAATTTGAATGTGAAATGTATGTGATTATAAACTCAAGGTGCTTTGACAAATTTCTCAATTAATTATTTTTCCCCTCTTTTGTCATCTTCGTCCATTTAGCAATTATAATATAATATATTTCTTTATATCTGGAGAACATGATGGGACAGTACATGGCTTGATAAGAAAGTTCAATAATTGAAATTTTCCAAAAAAAAAAGAAACAAAAAGAAAAGAAAATTAAATGCTTACCCCTATTAGCCCCTTGATCTGATCCATGGCGATGTCAAAGTTGATGCTTGGATCATTCTTCAAAGAAAGTAAAATATCAACAAAATTATCTTTTCCCTCATTATTCTCTTCACTTTTACTATGAGCTTGAATTACCTCTTCATACAACAGGTTCCACTTATTTCTATATCTACTAGCCCTCCTACTTAATCCTATAAGCCTTTCAAATCATAAGAAAGAAGGAAACAAATCACCAATACTAAATTGTCCAAGTAATTGAAAACTCTCTTCTTGAAGCTCTCGAACCATGACATACATCCGTTCTTCCATAATGATTTTTCCAGAAACAACCCTAAAAACAACATCATTCATAAATGAGAACAAAACCTTGCTTAATTCAATAGGATCACTACTCGACATGGAGGCATGGTCACCAATCTTCGCAATCAAATTACCAACTTCCTCCTCTCTAATTGTTTTGTAGGAATCAATCTTCTTGGTACTCATTAAATGGATTGTGAAGATTTTTTTCAATTGCCTCCAATCCTCACCATAAGGCTCAAATGCCAAGTCACCAAAACGGATGATGTCACTGACAACAGCAGAAGGCCGAGTAGCAAAGGTGAGGTCGTGGGTCTGCAGGATCACACATGCCATATCAGATGATGAAACAATAAGCCATGGGACTTCACCAAAATGAAGTAACATGAGGGGCCCATATTTCAGAGAGAGTGAATAGAGAGATTGATGGTAAAGAGAGCTTAGTTGGTGGATGGTTCCTATGAATGGAAGCTTTGGAGGCGAAGGTATCACCTTTTCTCGGCCTTTTGAGAAGTTTCTTGACTTTCTTCTCCTTACACTGAAGCAAAGTAAAGACCACTTCTTGAAGAGGCACTATTTTTTGTCATGCATGTGAGTGTATTATCTTTCCCCAATGTGTTATATTATTACAAGGATGTTATAATTGAGCATTATCTTATAGCACAAATTAAGAGGATAACATCACTTGTAAAAACTGGCCTTATCCTCACAACTTTATGGCCAAGTATTGCTTACTCCATCAAAATTCTTTACCTGCTTATGCTCTGTGAAAATGCCTTGCCAGTTGCCACCTTGTTTTACCTTGTTCAACACTAGGTTTTAAACCATGCTGTAAGATGTAAGCTGTTGTGACCGACGTAAATGGCACACAGACAGAGTCAAGAGTATTTTGTTGTTTTTATGTTATTATCTTTTATGTTATTTTCCTTGCTAATATTAGGTTTTCTTATTATAGAGATTTAGATAATAATTTGAGGATTTGTTTTTTTGCTTTCTTTCTTATTAAGTGAGTGGAAAATAAGAAACCACACGCTATTTTTAGTTACTAGTGTATTAGGATATTTCTTACCATGTTTTGCTACAAGTATTGAATAAAGGCTATGAGAAATTAGAAAACGGTGCTGCAATTTTTGCACCACAAATTAGTTCTCTTTGTTATCTGTCTCATTTCTCACAACATTAGAAATACAATTCTTTGGTTTGATTCTGACATTTGGTATCAAAGCCAGGTTCAATCATGGAAGATGGGAGCGGAGAGAAAACACAACCTAGAACGATTGCAAGAGTAGGTGTGCCAATTCAGTACCCTCTACTGAATGACACAAACTACGGACTGTGGGCGGTGAAGATGAAGATAATCCTGCAGTCACTAGGTGTATGGGAAGCAGTGGAGGGCAACAAACCTGTCGAAATGGAAAAGGATCAGGGAGCTCTAACCGCTATTTCACAAGCAGTGTCTGATGCCGTGATAATGGCAATAGCTGAAAAGGAGACAGCAAAAGAAGCATGGGAGACGATCAAGCAGATGAGCGTAGGGGAAGACCGTGTCAGGAAAGCAAGGGCACAGGTATTAAAACGACAGTTCGATCGGATGATTATGTCGGATACCACTAGTATAGTAGAATTCTCCCATAAATTGATAAGTGCAGTAGGAGAAATTAGATCCCTGGGGGTGGATCTGAAAGATAGCGTTGTGGTAGAAAGGTTATTTAGTGCCGTCCCTGATAAATTTTTACCAATTATTGGAACAATAGAACAGTGGGGTGACATATCCTCGATGTCAGTAGCAGAAGTTGTAGGGCGGTTGAGAGTATTTGAGGAGAGTATAAAAGGGAGACAACAAAATAAAGAAGAAGATGAGAAACTAATGCTTACACGTTCACAGTGGGAGGCACTATCCTTGAAGGAAAAGGAAGAATGGAGAAGGACTTGACAGTAAAGAAGGATGGCAGAAGGGGGAATATCAGAAAAAACCATACAAGAAATTCGACAAGTCAAAGATCAAGTGTTTAATTGCTCAATTTATAGGCATTTTGCATCAGAGTGTCGTAAACCAAAGAGGGAAAATGTGAATCTAATAGAGAAAGAAGAAGAGGAGCCAGTTTTACTCATGCATGAGCTAATAAGAACTCAAGAAGTGAATTGTGGCATTGAGACGATTACTAAAAAATCAGAGGAATTGTACATGGGGGTAAAGGTGAGAACCAAAGAAAATATTTGGTATTTGGATTCAGGAGCTAGCAATCACATGACGGGTTGCATAGAACATCTTACAAACCTTGACACAACAATTCGAGGAGTAGTGAAACTTGGAGATGGTTCAGAGGTGCCTATAGGAGGGCGTGGCACTGTGGTAATCAAGGGACGTACAGGAGAACACAGGGCGATAACTGATGTGTATTATATTCCAAGGCTGACTAGTAATATCATTAGTTTAGGGCAGCTTGAAGAAAGGGGTTGCAAAGTACAACTTGAAGGTGGTAGCTTAAAGGTGTTAGATAAAAATGGGAGGCTGATTATCTGTGTTCAAAGGTCAAAAAACAGACTATATACTCTGAATCTAGAATTGGTGCAGTTTGTGTGTTTAAAAACAAGTGTTGAATTCGATACATGGAAATGGCATGCAAGATATGGGCACATTAACTTTCAGTCTCTAAAGAAGATGTGTCAAGAAAATTTGGTAGAAGGGCTACCAAGGATTGAATGTATAGAAGAAACGTGTAGAGGATGTTTAATTGGCAAGCAGCGCCGATTACCTTTTCCACAAGAGGCAGGGTTCAGAGCAAGTGAGACACTAGAGTTAATTCACGGGGACTTGTGTGGACCTATTACCCCTCCCACTCCAGCCGGTAACAAATATTTTCTTTTACTGGTAGATGATCATAGCAGATACATGTGGATTGTGTTGATGAAAACCAAAGACAAAGCCTTCTCCTCGTTCAAGGAAGTCAAGGAGGTGATTGAGGTAGAGAAGAATGCAAAGTTAAAGGCATTTAGAACTGATCGAGGAGGTGAGTTCAGATCAGATGAATTTGTCGAGTATTGCAAGACAATGGGTATTAAGAGGTATCTGACTGCACCATATTCCCCACAACAGAATGGAGTGGTCGAAAGGAGAAATCAAACTGTTCTGGGAATGGCCCGAAGTATGATGAAAAGCATGTGTGTTCCATCAGAGTTCTGGGGAGAAGCCGTGACTACCGCTGTGTACATCCTGAATCGAGCATCAACTAAAAGCCTGATAGGGATGACTCCACATGAGGCATGGTACAAAAGAAAGCCTAAGGTGGATCATTTTCGAAATTTTGGGTGTCTGGTGCATGTGAAGGTAAGAAACCCTCATATATCAAAGCTCGATGACAGAAGTTCCTTGATGGTGTTCATTGGATACGAAAAGGGGTCCAAAGCTTACAGGGTGTACAATCCTATTACTAGGAAAGTGCATGTGACACGAGATGCAATATTTGAGGAAGATAAGGCATGGGACTGTGATACCGGTGAAAGGCACACAAACATTCAAACCAATACTGGATTCAGAATAGATCATGAACATGATGAGTTAGGCAGTGACCCAGGCGATGAATACCAGTATGACAGTGAAGATGTGAGACATGATGAGTTAGGCGGTGAGCCAGGCGATGAACACCAGTATGACAGTCAAGATGCGAGACAACAAATCCCAAACACGCCTACATCTACACATGGACCAGTGGAAGGTACAAACCATGAGGGGCCTAAAGATTCACAAGGAACACCAGTAAAATTACGGAGCCTTGATGAGATATACAGTGAAACTGAACCGATTCAGTTGAATTACTCTGACATGTGTTTGGTTGGCATGGAAGAACCAACAAACTTCAATGATGCAGAAAAGGATAAGAACTGGAATTGTGCCATGATGGAAGAAATTGAAGCTATTCAAGACAACAAAACATGGAGTCTAGTAGAACCTGTTCAGGGCCAGAAGGTTATAGGACTCAAGTGGGTGTTTAAATTAAAGAAAGATTCAGAAGGCAAAATTGCAAAGTACAAGGCACGTCTTGTAGCAAAGGGATATGTGCAACAGCAAGGAGTCGATTTTGAGGAAGTGTTTGCTCCTGTGGCTAGAATGGAGACGGTGCGGATGATCATGGTGATAGCAGTGCAACGAGGATGGTCATTGCATCATATGGATGTCAAATGCGCATTTTTAAATGGAGAACTAAAAGAAGAGGTTTATGTCACACAGCCACCAGGGTTCGAGATAAAAGGGAAGGAACATAAAGTGTTAAAATTGCACAAGGCACTCTATGGTTTAAAACAGGCCCCAAGAGCCTGGAATTTCAAGTTAGATAGCACATTGAGGTCAATGAATTTTGAAAGGAGACAATTGGAGCATACAGTCTATAGGAGAAAGCAAGGGGAAGGATGCACTTTAGTAGGAGTGTATGTGGATGATTTGCTAATTACAGGAACATGTGAATTAGAGATTGCAAGGTTTAAGTTAGAGATGATCGAGAAATTCAAGATGAGTGATTTAGGTTTATTAACCTACTATCTTGGTATAGAGGTTCGACAAACATCTAATATGATCACCTTGTGTCAGGAGAGCTTTGCTCAGAAAATTCTGAAGGAATGTGGCATCGATGAATGTAATCCAACACAGGCACCCATGGAAGCCAGGCTCAAACTCAGTAAAAACAGTAGTTCCCCTCCAATTGATCAAACCAGATATAGAAGCATTGTGGGCAGCCTTCGTTACCTGTTAAACACTAGACCCGATCTAGCATTTTCAGTGGGGATTGTCAGTCGATTCATGGAGTCTCCTACAACTGAGCATATGGCAGCCGTGAAACATATACTAAGGTATGTAAGAGGGACAACTGGTATGGGTTGCTGCTATAGGAAAATGCCAGAAGAAAACGTGAACTTTGTTGGGTTCTCTGATAGTGATATGGCCAGGGATTTGGATGACAGGAAAAGCACTACTGGTGTGATTTATTTCTTGGGAAGCAATCCAATTAGCTGGTTTTCGAGGAAGCAAAAGGTAGTAGCCCTATCCTCCTGTGAAGCTGAGTACATAGCGACTACATCAGCAGCATGCCAGGGTGTCTGGCTAGAATCATTGCGTGCAGATTTCTTGAGTCACCTGCCTGAGAAGATAAAGCTTAAAATTGATAATAAATCTACAATCTCTCTATGCAAAAACCCGGTATACCATGATCGGAGTAAACACATTGATACTCGATTTCACTTTATAAGAGAGTGTGTATAAGAAGGGAGAATGGAGGTCGAACATATCGGGACCAACAATCAGCTTGCTGACATACTAACCAAACCATTGGGAAGAGTCAAGTTTCTGGAGCTAAGGGAAAGAATAGGAGTGCAGACTATCAAGAGGTCACAACAAGCTTAGGGGGGAGAATGTAAGATGTAAGCTGTTGTGACCGCACAAGTCATCTGGGACGTAAACGGCACACAGACAGAGTCAAGAGTATTTTGTTGTTTTTATGTTATTATCTTTTATGTTATTAACATTAGGTTTCCTTATTATAGAGATTTAGATAATAATCTGAGGATTTGTTTTTTGCTTTCTTTCTTATTAAGTGAGTGGAAAATAAGAAACCACACGCTATTTTTAGTTAGTAGTGTATTAGGATATTTCTTACCATGCTTTGCTACAAGTATTGAATAAAGGCTATGAGAAATCAGAAAACGGTGCTGCAATTTTTGCACCACAAATTAGTTCTCTTTGTTATCTGTCTCATTTCTCACAACATTAGAAATACAATTCTTTGGTTTGATTCTGACACATGCATCCAAATCTTCCAAAATAGCTACGGATCGACTGCGCATATAGTGTGGTTCAATATGAAATAGGTACTATAATGTGAAATTAATTAGTTTGAGATTTAATAAAATTATGAAGTACTTATTACATTATTTTTTTGTTAGGATGAAGAATAGACATCTTAAATATATATTCTCAATTGGTAGCCCATATAAGCTGAACAAGTGTACTTAAAAAAGAAATTATTAATTATATTATGAACTGATGCGACCTTTTCACACCTTTCCATCCCAATTACTGGTACATCAAAAACAAATTCGTAATATTAAGTTGTATCCTGTATCCCTCTTTCTAATTCATTTCAATTGATTTCGCATTTTGCTGGTACATAAAGGTTGTAGCTCCATCGTCGACAATTCTATACAAATAATGTCATTTGGAATAATATTCGTCCAGACTCCTCATCATAAACGATGCTGGGAATGATTCTCACACAACCTTTGCCAAAAAAAAATATGATCAAAACTATTAATTATTTCACAAGATATAGTGGTCTTCATTTTTTTCTCATGATGTGTCGAAAGATGCACCTCCAGAATTCCAGATAATGGCGAAAAGGACGTCTGGGCAGCAAATTAAAAGCCAATTTGCCAAAATGTCATATATGAGATAATTTTTCATTTTCACCATTGGATATCCTCTTTTGGTACGTCATAGTTTGTCTTATCTTATTCTTCTGACACTGATAAAAAAATGACAAGTGAACTAACACTGACCTGACCTAGGGCTGGGCAAAAAAGCTCGAACTCATAACTCGCTCGTGACTCGCTCATTTACAGCTCAGCTCATTTACAACTCGAGTTGGCCAACTCGTTTAATAAATGAGCCGAGTTCGAGTTGGTCCCAACTTGCTCATTTATAACTCGAGTTGCAAATTATTGGTCACAATAAATTCCAAAATAATCATACCCGAATCTCTAGACTGTTATTTGTGCTTTGAGATTCGTGCAAAATATGTTTGAACTTGTGTTGTAATACTATCACTGGTTAAACGAGTTATAAACGAGTTGTGAGCCAACTCGAGTTGATAACGAGCTGAGTTTGAACTTGTGTTGTAATACTATCACTGGTTAAACGAGTTGTGAGCCAACTCGAGTTGATAACGAGCCGAGTTCGAGTTGGCTCTACAACTCGTTATTATCATCTCAACTCGAGTTGGCTCGCTCGTTTATTAAACGAGCCGAGTTCGAGTTGGAGGTAACTCGCTCAAACTCGGCTCATTTACAGCCCTAACCTGACCTTGTGAAAATGTAGAGGACAAGATGGGTTTTAAGAAGTCATGAATAACCCTATTTGCTGCTTCAAGCTCGGCCTCTAAAACAAATGGGCCACATATTCAAATCAAGCCCAATTGATCAGGTGCAACAACGAAAGGTATATAGAAAGGGCGGGAAATAAAAAAAATAAAAAGATATGGAGCTAATTAAAAAATTAGGATCCAAAAATTGGAGCTGCACCTTGGATTCTCTATGGCCAATTTATAACGAGACACATGGTATCTAATGAAGGGATTGTATTCGAAAAAAAAATCATGACTGTATGACAAGCTTTTAAACTAGATTTTTTTTTTTACAATTTATTTCTTTTGCAGTTAAGAATGCATCCACCGGGTTACAAAATGAAAAGAAAAATGTGCATGCTTTGAAATTTTTTATTGGTAGTAATTAACATTAAAGAAGAGAGAGAAAGAGAAAGAGTATAATTATAATTTTATTGATAGTAAGATCAATACGAATTGTACTGATCTTAAAATCTAAAGGAGTTTAGAACGGCATATATTATACCGATTCTAAATTGAATGGTGAATAGGATTCATATTATTTAATTAAAAGATGAAGAGTAGAGAGAGAGAGACAGGGAATGGACAAGACCCCAAAATCAAAATATGAAAGTTAGGGTCGGTGCATATTGTAACGTTTCAAAGTTTGACATTTTTAAGACCGGTACAATTAGTACCGATTTTATTATATTTTTTTTGATAAACTGATAGAAGCTATCCGTGGCTACCGATTTTATTATCAATAAAATTTAAAATGTACTCTTTCTATTTCTCTCTCTTCTTTTCTATTAATTACTACCAATAAAAAAATTTCCTTCCTCAAGCCTAGCTGTCAATGGAGAAAATAAATATCTCCTATTGATTATATTGAATGGACCGGTAACGGTCCTGAATAACACTGCTACAGCTATCACTATTGATTATATTGATTGTCACTGGCTCGAACCATGCATTGACTTAGATTGTGGACCATGCATAATGCATTTATTATTTTCTTTTTTTTTCTTTTTTTTTGGAAAAGGACATAAATGTCCATTTCAATGAATATGTTTCTAGCTAGCAGCATATATAGGCGTGTCAATGGCACCCTTTTACCTGTTTATCCGATCCGTGCCGTATTAAAAAACATAGTTAAGAGTAAGATTTTTTTTTTTGTTAGCTTATCGGGTACGGGTAACGATTTTTTTTTATGTTATCTTACACATTTTCATATAAATTTTTTTTTTAATAAAATTATATATATATATATATATATATATATAGAGGTTGACTTGGGTGAGCCATGGCTCACCAAGTATTTGTACTCTACGACGTATTTTCATTTTGAAAGTTTAAACGACCGATCCGAACCATTAGATGTGATCTCCATATTGAAATGTGCTTGGAGACCAAATTTTACATTTTTTGAAATTTTTTTACTATTTATTAAGCATTTTTGAAAATTGTTGTTTTGCTGTGAACAGTAAAAAACTGTAAAATTTTCTGGACCATCGGATCAGCAATTTTCAAAAATACTTAATAAATAGTAAACAAATTCCAAAAAATGTAAAATTTGGTCTCCAAGCACATTTCAATATGAAGAACAAGATGAACGGTTTGGATCGGTTGTTTGAATTTTCAAAATGGCTAAAATGAGTCATGGCTCATTTTAGCCAAACTTTATATATATATATATAGAGGAGGATTCAAATGCACCCAAATTTTTGTGCACCCAAATGCACCTTATTCTTTTTCTCCACTTTCAAAGTCCGAATAGTCAATCCGAACCGTTAGATATGATCTATATATTAAAATGTGCTTGGAGACTAAATTTTATATTTTTTGAAATTTTTTTACTATTTATTAAGCCACTTTGAAAAATCGCTGATCCAATGGTCCAGAAAATGTAAAATCAGCGATTTTCAAAGTGGCTTAATAAATAGTAAAAAACTTTCAAAAAATGTAAAATTTGGTCTCCAAGTACAACTTAATATATAGATCGAATCTAATAGTTCGGATTGACTATTGGGAATTTGAAAACGGAGAAAAAAAGATTTGAAAGATAGAGTGCATTTGGGTGCATTTGAACCCTCCTCATATATATATATTTGTATGAAGATGATACATGATACAATAAAGTTTTGTATTTTATAAATGTTCATAATACAAATTAGTTGTATTAATTATCAAATTTTTTTAATGTTAGTGACTTTAAATGTCAATTATCAATTTTATTGATAAAAAAAATAAACTTACAACGAATCAAAGAACTCCCCTTCAAACAGTTGTTGAATATTATCAGTCACTTTTGATGATATTATATGTTGTTGAAAATTGTGTGTACCTTTTGTTATCTTTCATCAATTTAATTTGACCATAATTATGATCCTAATTAATATTACCAAAAAAAAAGCGGATAATATATAATATGAATAATTTAAATACTCATAAATGTATATATCTAAAACGAAATATATACATAGAATATTATGCGTATAATTAATTCATCTTAAATACACTTACTGTGCATTGTGTGTAATTATTGGTGTTTGTGATCTATTCCGTCCACATTTATGATTAATACCTTCAAAATTGAACTTTGAAATTAAACATAAGTCAATGACATACTCATAATCTCCATTTCATTATTAAGCACGTTGAGTGTCTGAACCGCCAACAGCTATGATTGAAACATGAAATTTTGAATTTAATCTCAATCCTCCAATCATATTACGTGTCTTCTTTTGATTAAATACATTTGAATAATATGTAGAAATATAAATTGAATTAAAAAAAATTGGATTCAAAAATTGGAGCTGCACCTTGGATTCTCTATGGCCAATTTATAACGAGACACATGGTGTCTAATGAAGGGATTGTATTCGAAAAAAAAAATTGGTTCATAAATAGAATGTTCTACAAAATCATGACTTAGTGCAAAATTACCATATTGAGCTGAAGGCATATTATAAAAAATATGGACGGTAGGAAATTAATTTGACTAAGGTCTCTTTTGGTCTACTAGTACATTTGATTAATATAATTAAATATAGTTTAAATTGTACCTTAACTTCAATTTACATGGCGTTACATTTGTTCTGATAATACCAACTACCAATATTGATTATTACATAAAATATCATATAAAAATATAAGAAACTGTCGGTATTACCTCATGAGTTTAATCGATTGTCAGATCATACCAGCTTAATCCTCTTATATATTTTACCAAATATTATTTTACATAACATACTGCTTATATCACTATAATTAATGAGGCGAAAAACTATTATCTATGAGGTGTGAAATTTTTTAACAACAAGCAGAAGGTCATCCTTCCTATGCACAGTAAATCCTGGTGATTCACCCATGTTGAACTTCTCCCTTGTCATTCCACTTGGCAGCTCCCAATCAAAGCAATGTATGAGATTTGCTAATGCGAGCTCTGCTGTGACCGTAGCAAACAATATACCGGGACAAATCCTGCGTCCTGCTCCAAATGGGATGAGCTGAAAGTCGTTGCCCTTGTTGTCCACTTGGCTATCAATGAATCTTTCTGGCATGAACTCCTCTGGCACATCCCATGATTTTGCCTCCCTCCCAATGGCCCACGCATTGATTAGGACTTTGGTTCCTCTAGGAATTGTGAAACCGTTTATTTTACATTCTTCCATCGATTCCCTTGGAAGCAACAAAGGGACAGGAGGATGTAGCCGTAGGGTTTCTTTGATTACTGCTTTTAGGTAGCTCATCTGGTTCAAATCTTCTGATCTCACCATCTCACCATGCTTTATTATTCCCCTTACCTCTTCTTGCAGCTTCTTCATGATTTTAGGGTTTTTGCTAAGCTCAGACATAGCCCAATCTATGGTGATGTATGTTGTATCAATTCCAGCAGCAAATGCATCCTGAATAATTTGAATGTGAAATGTATGTGATTATAAACTCAAGGTGCTTTGACAAATTTCTTAATTAATTATTTTTCCCCTCTTTTGTCATCTTCGTCCATTTAGCAATTATAGTAAAACATGATGAGACAGTACATGACTTGATAAGAAGGTTCAATAATTTGAAATTTTCCAAAAATAATAAAAAATAAATAAATAAATGCTTACCCCTATTAGCCCCTTGATCTGATCCATGGAGATGTCAAAGTTGATGCTTGGATCATTCTTCAAAGAAAGTAAAATATCAACAAAATTATCTTTTCCCTCATTATTCTCTTCACTTTTAATATGAGCTTGAATTACCTCTTCATACAACAGGTCCCACCTATTTCTATATCTACTAGCCCTCCTACTTAATCCTATAAGCCTTTCTAACCATAACAAAGAAGGAAACAAATCACCAATACTAAATTGTCCAAGTAATTGAAAACTCTCTTCTAGAAGCTCTCGAACCATGGCATACATCCGTTCTTCCATAATGATTTTTCCAGAAACAACCCTAAAAACAACATCATTCATAAATGAGAACAAAACCTTGCTTAATTCAATAGGATCACTACTCGACATGGAGGCATGGTCACCAATCTTCGCAATCAAATTACCAACTTCCTCCTCTATAATTGTTTTGTAGGAAGCAATCTTCTTGGTACTCATTAAATGGATTGTGAAGATCTTTTTCAATTGCCTCCAATCCTCACCATAAGGCTCAAATGCCAAGTCACCAAAACGGATGATGTCACTGACAACAGCAGAAGGCCGAGTAGCAAAGGTGAGGTCGTGGGTCCGCAGGATCGCACATGCCATATCAGATGATGAAACAATAAGCCATGGTACTTCACCAAAATGAAGTAGCATGAGGGACCCATATTTCAGAGAGAGTGAATAGAGAGATTGATGGTAAAGAGAGCTTAGTTGGTGGATGTTTCCTATGAATGGAAGCTTTGGAGGCGAAGGTATTACCTTTTCTCGGCCTTTTGAGAAGTTTCTTCTCTTTATGCTGAAGCAAAGTATGAAGATAGATACCAGAGAGATACAGAGCAGTGACAGATTCTGCGATAAAGTAAAGATCACTTCCTGAATAGAGACCATTTTTTGTCATGTGAGAGTGTATTTTCTTTCCCCAATGTGTTATATTATTACAAGTGTTATAATTTAGCATTATCTTAGAGAACAAATTAAGAGGATAACATCACTTATCAAAATTGGCCTTATCCTCACAACTTTATGGCGCAGTATTGCTTACTCTATTGAAATTATTTACCTGCTTACGCTCAGTGAAAATGACTTGCCAGTTGCCACCCACTTTTGATAAGTGATGTTTGTGTGGAGGAAGGGGAAGGGGGGGGGGAGCAAAATATCTATGTTTTAGTTTTTATTTTCTATAACTAGTCATTTCAGTGTAAATAAACTTTCTATTTTCTATATAAAATTTGTTGACAACAACTTGCCGCCAACCATCAAAAAAGGAAAAAAAAAGAAGTATATCCAAAATTCCATATAATTAATGACCAAAAGGATATTGTCTTGTCTGGGCAGCAAATTAAAACAACTTAAATTTATATTAACACAACATCATCAAAATATTTTACTATATAGACAATTTTACCCTTCATTAAATGTTTCCTTTAAAAACCAATTCTCTCTCATATATTAGCACATAATTGTTTTTCCTTAAAAGTTATGTTTTATAAAGTATGTTACTTTGTTTAAAATATTTTTTTAAAATATGTTCCTTAAAAGTTACAATAAAATATGTTTGTAAACTTTATGTTATTGTATAATAAGTATTCATTATTTATTTTAATCAAATGTTTAAGATTTTTTGAGAAAATTACAATAGTGAATTGATTTTATTATATTATTAAAATCTATCAACATTGTATATATCGATTTATTTTATACAGCTTCACAAAAAAAATATTTAACAATCTACTATAAAAAAAATTGTCTATTAACATTTTATCTTTTTTTTTACACAATAACACTAAGAAAACAACATTATTATTTATATAAAAACATATTGAATGCAAATTATCATGAATAATTTAACATTCAACTAATAATTAAAATTATAAATTAAAAGTACAGCAAAACACTACAAACTAATAAATTTATTTGGTCGCAATCCGCCAATTAATTAGCATACATAGCCTTTAGCACCATATAAATTACGAACAACAAGAAGTATATCATCACGATTTTCAAACTTCAAATTAAGAAGTTGATTGCTTCCATTCACTACTAGAATCTGCACTTTTTCTGAAGGTAAGTTTAGCTTTTTCTAAGGATAAGAGAGGCCCTCAGAAATAAAATGGTGTTTTCTGACGCACTTCTGACACACTTAAAATTTCCATCGGTAGGCCGACGGAAATTGTTGCCGATGAAAAAACCCTGTTGTCCACCCTTGGAAATGTCTCATGTCTGCCCTCAGAAATACTTTTGGATGAGTCATGACACTACTAGAATCGTAACTTATAGCAAGGGGAGCACCTGTTTGTTGCAAGGTAGAGATGGTCCTTGCAATAGAAATGGCGTTTGATCAGGACTCGAACTTGTTGCAAGGGTAGTCCCATGCAACATGTATCGCATGCAAATGTTTGATGTGCAACCATGCAACTGTTTTATACCTCACCTTGCAACTACGTTTTGAAAGTAAGATATTATAATTTATTGGAGGTCCATGCAATAACTCCAAATTATTGCCTTACAACTACTTAATCACATGGAAGATACTATATTTTATTAGAGGTACATGCAAGTACTTAACCCCATACCCATGCAACTAGTTAACCCATAGTTATATTATATTTTATAAAATTTCATCATAATTAGGCCCTTCAACATGTGTTAATTTTTGTGAAAATATTTAGTAAAATTTAGTCAATTAACATCAAAAATCGACTTCAATTTTAGAAAATATTTTGTAATGAAAATTATATTAATGAAATTCATTCATCTTGATATTATAACATGTTTATTTCTTAATTCAATGAATTTGACACATTAAATAATATAGCATTACATGGATAAAACAAATTTTACAGAGAGGGGAGCAAAAAAATTCGGAGCTGACAAATAGGTTTCACTAGTCAGTGACACGGTTTTGATAAATAATTCATGTATAACAAATACTATGAAAAAATAAAAATAAAAATTACAATTTTTTATATTTTTTATGGCCAAATAATAGTTATAAATGTCAATTTTAGTTTATTTAGATTTAAATTTATCTAAGAAGGAGTGAATATTATTCAAGTCAAAATCGAATTTTATAAAGTCAAAATAAAATTAGGAGTGAATATTATTCAAGTATTTTTGTAATGAAAATTATATTAATTAAATTTATGCAATAATTACTGTTATAACATATTTATTACTTAATTAAATGATTTTGACATATTAAATTAAATAGCATTATATGTATGTTGCTTACATGACTCACATCTTCTATACATGAACATGAAACATAAACTCTTGTTTAGTGAGTTAATGAAGAAGCACGAGAATATATCATTTGTTGGTCGATCGGAACCGTTTAAATTAAAAAGCACTACGTTTATTGTCTTGTATCCAAGTTTGATCAAATTTTGTTTTTATTTACCCATCCATCTAATTGATTGAAAATTAAAGTATCGTATGGTCATAAATATTCCGTGTTGGATCGAAGACCATACATAATAAAACTTCCGAACTTTTATATTAGTTACGTTCAATGTTCTTCCTTGATCATTTTAAAACAGATTTGAAATTTTTTTATTGCAGATCGACCATTGATTTTCCGCATGAAAATGAACGGTCCGAAAATATTTTATAAATTTGAAGAGGCATATAATAATGAAAGTCTATAAAAATGATATGTATAAGTATTATTTGACTATATAAGATGTAAAAAAAATAAAACTATTTTTTCTGAAAATTATTCATATGTGTTTCTGTACATCTATTAGGTGATTTGTAAATATCAAGTTTTTATGCCGTTTGATAAGAGAATAACGGTTCTGATTTATTCATTTTGAATAGATGTGGGTAGGAAGTCCTTATAATCTGATGTAACATAATATTTCTGTTTAAATCTGGCGGTACGTGATGCAGAAAATCCTTTGATAGTAGTGTGTAAAGGTGATCAAACGGTCCGATCTAAACACAAATATCATGTTACCTCAGAGTAAATGAATTCTTTAGTTGCATTTAACTTTTCATTTTGCTCCTCCCTGTGCGCAGCCTCCTTAGTAACTTAGGTTTTCCTTTTTTCTCCTAAATTTTTCCATTCCCTCCAATTTTATCCGCCATTTCCCTCTTCTTTTTCGGAAATTCCAAATGGCGCCGCGCCTCTTCTTTTTCACTTACGATATAACCACTAAAATGTTGCCCAATCCCACTACTAAACCCTTGTGCAAGGCAAGAGGCGACTCAGGTGGGGCTGGTTCAGTCGATCGCTGGCCAGGTGCGGACGTGCAGCGGGGCTGGTCGTCAGGCGAGGCGAAGCGAGGCGGCTCATTTACGTCAGGCGAGGCTGCCCCTTTTGTGTGAGATCAATTTCCTTAGTTTTATTGAGTGCTATTAGTTGATTTTTGAGAGATACAGAGGGGATATAATTAAGTAGGTCATTTCTCCTATGATGGAATGTCTTGCTTGCAACTCTCGTGCATCCCCTCTCCACTTCCTGCTCCTTCTGTCAGGTTAAAGGACCACTAATTTTATCCTGGGTTTTCTTTATGTTATAAATTCAGAATTAACACAAATTTGTCTCAAATATATGGGCTGCTTATTAAGGAAAGAGGCTCAATTCTTGCTCCTAGGCTCAATTCTCAAATATTCTTGCTCCTCAACTTGCTTAGAAATAATTTGTTTGTGTCCTTGCAAAATTGACTCAATTTGTGTTTGGTGGTTTAGGAGTTGATTATTGTAGATCTTATTCCTAGCTAGGTGAATTGTGTTGATTAGTGCAGTACCGGTTGGTCCGAGACCTGGTGAGGAACAAGCAAAGTGCATGAATGAAAATTTATGTAGTCACTTTTTTCATCCTTAGAGCATAATTTTAATGATTTCAGTGACCTTACCACAATATTGAAAACTAAGGAAGTGTGTTTTTTTTTTTAATTTCTTGATCATTAGCAATCTGGTTCTATATTTTCTATTAATAATATTGCTAATTCATTATCACTACTGCTGATGTTATTAACATGATATGTTTTTCCTTAAATTTGTTGTAGGCTACAAGTGTGTTGGATGTAATTGGATTGTGCATGATATAATTGGGTAATTGTGGAACAAGCTGGTTAATTGGGTAAATGAGTATTGGTAGGGTTCAATACAAGTTTTCCAGAGCTTCTAATTCTCTTCTTATTTTCATATGTTAAGTTTTTGTTCTTACTTGTATAATTGAATTTATTTGTTCAAATTTCATGTAGGAGGCGGCACAGTTGATAACATTGAAGAATGTTGTACTTTGTGGATCTTAGATGTTGTGTCTTATAATAAAAAATGCACAGTTGATAATTTCAGGTGTGTTTTTTTTTGTCTCTTAGATGTTGTGTCTTATAATAAAAAAGGACAAAAAGTTAGGCATATTATATATAGAAGGACAATCTAAAGTTCTAATTAGTGATTTGACTCGTTTCTTTTAATTGTTCAGATTCTTTGAATTAGCCAGATATTACCATAAAGAGTAGCAGTATGTATATTAAGCCCATCATATATTTCAATTTTGTATCAATACATGGTACTCACATCAAACAACACCATCGGTAGATGACAGTAAGTGTCACGCCTTGTGGCAGCAGGTGCTTGGACCTTGTGGCGTGAGTGAATTTATTATTTTCAGTTTAGGAGCTACTTTTAACTTGTCAAACCTTTGTACTGACTATCACTTGCATTGAATTTATTATTTTAGGATATTTCTTCGAGCATCACTGGCCTCTTCTCAGGTATGTAGTATGCCAATTTCCGAAAATGTTGCCTACTTTGGTTGCTTAATAAAGTTTAAACTAGTACTTCATTATACCCATCCTTGCTTGTGTGACCATGATTATATGCAAAGCATTTTTTATTTTTTCAAATTGCACCTCATATCAATAAAATAGAGCTTGATAGTGCACCTTGCAGATGTTCATGACTAGTATGAATTTATGTTCATGACTTGAAAATGTTTAATGTTTTCAGTTTGCTGGCAAGTTCAGAAACAGTGGCCAAACATGTGTATGTGCAAACATAATTTTGGTACAAGAAGGTAATCTTCCCTTTTTTTTGTCTTTCCAGTAAGTTTTACTTTGCATTTATTTTTCTTTGTTCATTTGATAATTGAATAAATCAAAGGGTGCATGGAGGGTTGTTGTGGCTTACTTTAAGGCCGATTGAAGCTTAATTGCACAATTATGGTGTATCAGTTCCAGACTCAAACTGTCCTTTTCGGACAATATGTTGTACAATCCCTATTACTTGTTCATTATCCTTTAAATAAAATTTTCAACTATTTTTTAGGTACTTATGAATAGTTTGCAAATGTTTTTCTAAAGGTTGTTCATGGTATGCAAGTTGGTAATGATGTAGCTTCTTGAAGGTGCATTTCAGGTATTTCTCCCTCCCATGCCTCTCTCTGTAGATTTGTATTATTCAATTATTTGCAACTTTTAATGAAGTATGCTATATTACTTTGCAGGTTATATTGTGGGAATATTTTGTTAACTCATAGGGGGTGAGTTTATTTTGTTAATGCTTGATAGGTGGGCACATTTTGGATATATTTAGAAGCCACCTCTTTTATTATCAATGATGTTGTTTTATTTCTTTTTAAATTTTGGTTCAATGTAAGATAACTATACTATGTTAGTAAATGATTATTAGTTGCTTTATACTTATGTTTCAATGTGTTTTATGTGAATGTTATTGAATGGAAAACTGGGAATTGTAAAAAATTAATGGGTTGGTACCAGATTGGTACAAAGAGGGAGGATTGTAGAATTGGAGCATGCTAATTTTTAGCTATTTCCTATTATTATATACGTTGGTATGTTCATGCAAATAGTATGAACTGCATTCAAAACATGTTAATAATCACCCATGCAATAAGTTAATAATTTTCTCATGCTAATAGTTAGGTGGGACCCATATTCCCTTGCCTTGCATATAGTCAGGTGGGACCCACGGGTGTTAGCCTTGCATATAGTCCAGTAGGACCCACGATTGTTAGCCTTGCATATAGTCAGGTGGGACCTATGCTGCCTCCCCTTGCAAGTACTAAAAATGGGGTCAACTCTGAAAGTAGTTGCATGCGCCCTTGTTGCAAGGGTATAGGCTTGCAACAAGTCTATTGCAAGGGAGTCCTTGCAACTACTTAGCAGTTGTGAGGGAAGTTGTTACAAGGGTATAGTTGCAAGGGTAAACGCATGCAACAAGTGTTTTCGGGCTTGTTGCAAGAGTATCGCCTTGCAACAAGCTATTTTTCAGGGCATGCAATAAGTTAGAATTCTAGTAGTGTGACCCGCCAAACAAATCAAATACTATTTTTTATTGATGGCCCTTGGAAATTGTTGACCCCATGCCCTTGGAAATGTTTTGGAAGTTGTAACACATATTATTTCCATGAGCTACCCTTGGAAATGTTTTGGTTATTATATTTATATTAGGCCCACATAAATACTTGGCTACTATACTCTTGAAAAAGTTTCATTGATACAGTTAATATTTTTTTATAGTTATACTAATTATTTTCATGAGACTACCGTTGGAAATGTTTAGCTCATGGAGACAGAAGCATTTCTATTTATTGAGATCTCCCTTTAAATGTTAAACAAAACTAAATCACAGCAGCAAGCAGTATTTAATTTATATATTTAAAATGAAACATTTAATTGAAATCTTAAGTATAATTTATTGTGTTTATTCATTTCTTTAATGATTTTTGCTAATTGTTTTTAATTATAACTGTTAGTGTATTATTAAGAATTTTGGCAACAACATTTTTGCAATTGGCTAGCCCTCCACATTTTTGCTAGCCACGAACATTGAATTAACTTAGAATATAATCCCAAAATGATATACCTCATTAATCAACAAAATAATTTATATAACACATCCTAATTAATAAGAAAAGTACTTGAATTAGATAGTAGTTTAGTAATATCATCACTATAGCTTTGGAAAGGTATAGGGTCTTCAAGCAAACAGTGCTTACAAGAAGGAAATTAACAAAAAAGGATATTTATCTCATTGAGATATTTAAAATGAATCATTTAATTGAAAACAAAAATTTTGCTCTTTGGACTTAGCCAATCTATTTAATTTACATGGAGGTATTATAAAGCAACAATAATTCACATGCTGCTCCTATGCATACAAAATTTCCCCAATTATAAAAGAGCTGAGCACTTAATGATTTTTTTAGTATTTGACCAGAAGAGAAATTCTAAACAATTAAAGAGATGATATATTTGCCAAACATGCTTTTGTTCTAAACCAAATAAAACACATGACATTATAGTTCCTATCATTTATAATGAATTCTCAAAAGTTTTTTCTCATGAAATGCAAAAACTGGTACAATAGTGCTGGTGGTGCAGTACTTCCCTGTACAAAACCCCAAATTCAACTCATTTAGAAAATCCATAAAAATGTGAAATAAATTATGGTGAAAGATCTTAATATCCTGAGAATTTTGGTACCAAGAACACTCAATTTGGAGTTGTAGTTTGTCCTGTAAAAATTATACAAAACTGGTTGTCAGAAAATAAAAAAAACTGGTACAGAACCAAAACTGATATTGAGAAAAACTTAAGTTTGGCATAGCTCTAGGCAATACAATGAGTTGAAATTAATTGTGGGTGCAGATCATGACTTCCTGAAATTTTAGACACAAAAAACATCCAATTTGGATCTATGGTTTGTTCTACACAAAATTTACAAAACAACATGTCAGAATGATCCAAATTGCACCTCACAAACTGAAAAGTTATGAAATAAATTGTTAAAATTATTGAAAAAATTAAGGAAAACATGCACACAGGTTGTATGAAGGTCTTTGGGTAAGTTGTGCATATATTTTTGTGATAAAATCATCAAATTGAGCATCAAGGACACTACAAACTGACCCGTAGTACATGTTGCTTTTGCACTGTGTATTCATACTCAATCCAGTAGCATGGATGCAAAGGTATTAGTTATTTCTTCTTGCTAACTTTTTTAAATTAGACAATTTTTCATTTTTACCCACAAATATTCCTTTTTCTTTTTAAGGAAATAAAAAAAACACAACTTACCTTAGTGTCAGATTTCAATTCGCAATTGCCAGATTTAGGTTGAGCATGTACAATTGCATCCAATTACTTACTTTTCCCCTTCAAGTCCACCAGCATCAAGACCAGTTCCTCAAGTCCACCAGCTTTAACTACGTTTCAGAGGTACATGAGATTATATTCTCATTTTATGACAATTTAAGAGGATACAGTAACCTAATTATAATAGTAACTAATTAACACCAATCACAATCAATTTAGTAGACTAAGCAAAGAAAAACTAGAAAAGAAAAGAGAAGAACTTTTCTTAATATAACCTATTGGAGAAGGAGACACGTAAAGCTATGCAAACCGCAATGGTCAGATCTTAAAAATTTTGACACAGCAATTTTTGATTTATACAGTGCACGAGTTATATATAACATATAACGTTTGTTTTTATTTTATTATCTGTGCATTGCAACTGTAATAAAGAAACTCAAGGTAAATAAGGTATTAATTAGTAAATAACGATTTATTTTACACATTTATAAGTCTATAATGGAACTATACCTCCAAACTGGGTGACTTCAGCTAAGAGAGAGATGTAGAGGCGCTCCAACAAGGGAGACACTCTGATAAAGCACAACACCTCTTCAAGTGACATGTTGTTCTCTATTGTTGAGGGTTAAGCCGATCAATATGAGAATCCCTGCCATGACAATCCAATAACAAGATAAAACTTGTTAAAAGAAACACTCTAAGTAGATATGGTCCTTACAACACTACTCCAAAATAGACATTTTGCAACAAATTATTGCAATGAAACATAATTTTGATGCATTAGATCAATGATATTGCTACGAAATTAATTGGTTGTATTAAATATTATTTATTGCAACTAATTATTTTTATTACAACCAATTAATTGTGTTACGTTACGAAATTTTTACAATTAAATTAAAATGATTTAAAAGAAAGAATCAAGTTAATTGTGTTAATAAAATGGAAGTTTAAACCTTAATTAAGGTTTCCCTAAATAAGTAAGTTAATTGTGAATTGAAATCGCGTCGAAATTTCGAGATTTCGGAACTTTATAGGCTCAGTGCGGATGGGGTCCATCTGCAGTGCGGGTAAGAGTCCATCCGCAGTGCGGGTAAGGGTCCATCCGCAGTGCGGGTGGGGTGCATCCGCACTCATTAAAATTCTGTGTTGGTCCAAAAATCGACTAAGTAGTGAGTGCGGATGGGGTCCATCCGCAGTGCGGGTAAGGGTCCATCCGCAGTGCGGATGGGGTTCATCTGCACTAGGCTCGGATTTTTCTTGAAATTGGTCTGAAAACTTTCTAAGTATCGAGTGCGGATCAAGCCACCCGCAGTGCGGATGGGGGCATCCGCATTCAGGGTAATTTTTGCCCTAAAACTCAAATCAAAGCTTCTCTCTCTCTCTCTCTTCCATCATTTCCCCATTTTTAAGTTATTTTCGTCCAAGAGAGAAGGAAAAGAGCCCGTGAGTTTCCGTTTCTTTCAGACTCCCGATTGTTGCGAGAAATCGAGTTTGGAACCGAGAAAGCAGCCGAGGATCTCTCCGAACCCTTCTATTTGGTATTTCTTTCTCTCCTTATTTCTTTCGAAAACTCGAATTTTCTCGATTTCTCAGATTCTCGTTTTAAACCCGAGATTTGTGTTCGAATTGCTCGAGGACTAGTTCCTCTACACTCCTTACTAGTTTGTTTGCCAATCTTTTTTCCGATTTCTTCCGATTTATGAAATCTGATTTCTAGGGTTTCGTTCCAAAATTGAAAGTTGGCATAATCGTGATTTGATTTGCTTAACCCGACCAATCAGACTTGTAATCGGTAGGGTTGCCTCCTGATCGTGAATTTTTAGAACATTTAACGGCTGATTTGAGGTTTTGACCAAATTAGGGTTAACCAAATGGTAAATTGAAATGAACCGAGAACCAAAGTAGTGAAACGGTGATTGATGGTCACCAAATGGAGAGTTGTATGGTCCAGAGGACCTAGATGAGATTTTGTGTAGTTTTAGAGGATTTTGGTAAGAAAGAAGGAACCGAAAAGAATTGATTTGGGACTGTACCAACCCTAAGTAAACGTATGGACCACTGAACCCGAATTAAACCAGGTAAACGTAAAATATAGGTGTAGGCTCGGTCGAGCAAGAACTTGCTAGACAATACGAGACGTCCGATCCTTAAGCTAAGCGGTACGCTCGTCATAATAAGGTGCGGGATTCTTGGACTTGTTTGATACTTTATTTTCAGGAATTAAACTGTGTTTTCGTTTGTCATGTTGAATATCATTGATTGCATCACTGAATTGCGTAGAGCATTTGCATAGCCCAATCAAATTAAACTCGAATTGATCTGAATTGAATGATTTGCATACTGGTATGGTTATAGGTTATGTCGATCTATTGTGATCTGATTTTGATTTAAAGTCACCACGAGTGGAATTGATATGTGTGTGAATGGATTTACGAAGTTAAGCACTTGGATCCAATTAATTTGCCAAGTCAGGCTGTATGCTGACTTGGATTCCCAGGATCCTAAATGGCCTTAGGTGAACGGCCCTCGATATTCCCAGTACCGGTTGGGACGAGGGAGGGTGATTATGTTATGAGATGTGTGATTGGAAATCGTGGTTGACTTGTGTAACGTCTATGGCTCGGTAGCATTTTCCTACGTGTTAATGCATTTGAACGGTCGATTGAATATGACGAATATTGGAAACGATTCTAAAGTGGATTTTCTTTACATGATTTGAACCAGACCTTAATAAACTGTTAAGCCAAGCGGTTGCAGATGGGTGTCAGATAAAGGGTCCAGCGGTTGGCCATCTGTAGGTGTCAGTAACCCTACAGATGTGGGTTTGATAAAGGTTCAGCTCGAAAGAACATCTGTAATTGCTACAAGCCCTACTGAACTGAGTTAGGAATCGAGTTAAGCCAAAATATATGTTGTGTTTGAGATTCATCTTGGAAATTCCGTAAACTGTGTTTCAGGTTGATTAACTGTTGTCGAGTAGTGGCATTCTGTTATTTATGTTTTCTTATATAACTGTTTGCATTGTTGTTGTTTGGGTTTCATTATTGAATATAGAGTTTGATTGCAAGTCCAATAATTCAAATGTGGCAAATTCGCACTGAGAATTTATTCTCACCCCCACCTTCCCCGTTATTTTACAGGTATTGGTGCGACTGATTCCGGAGAGGCACGAGAGTAGTAGGCCTTAGTAGCTTACCAGTATATGACCCTAGATATCTTTTGTTGTATAGATTTAGGGTAGGCCTCGTGGTTGGTATCCGGATGAGATACTTTTGTTGTATTATATGCTGACCAGACTGTGTACTCTGATATATATATTAGAAACTTGTTTGAATTGCTTGTTGTTTGGTTTGAAATGTGAGTAGCCTTGTAAGCATACACGGCGTTGTATGCTTACGGCGGGGGACTGTTACGACCCGTGGCCGCGGGGTGTGACAGCTCTCTTCGGTGGTATCAGAGCTCAAGGTTTAAACCCTAACCAGACTGATAGGATACGTGAGTGGGGTACGTTATACTCCGGGTCGTCACGGCTAACGACTTGTTCGTTCTATGAGATAAGTATATGCAAATCTAATGACTATTTTCTTCTTATTTAAGAATTATGGAAGGACGTCGAGGTAGGGGACGACCTAGAACCAGGAACCCACTGAACGAACCGATCATTCATGCGAGCGAGGCCGGATCTGCAGGGCCTGAGGTCCAGAGAGTTGATCTTGGACCTGGAGGTGCGCAGAACCGGGACCGAGATCTAGACGATAGGTTGATCGCGGCTTACGAGAGAGGTCGCCAAGCAGAAAGACGTGAGGTGGCACCGGAGGCTCCCCGAGGAGGTCCGGAAGATTTTAGGAGGTTATACGACTCCTTTATGCGCCTTAATCCACCTCGGTTTAATGGCACTGGTGAGTATGCCGCTGCTGAAGAATGGCTCGCGAGCGTGAGTGCGAAGCTAGTTCTATGTAGAGCACCAGAACAAGATATGGTGGAGCTGGCAGAGCAGCAGTTAGAGGAGGGTGCGAGGTTCTGGTGGGATGGAGCCCGACGTAGTTATGTCGGGGAGGAGGCCAAGATTCCGTGGGAGTGGTTTGAACTGCAGTTCACTCGACGGTTTTTGAGTAACATCCAGCGAGAGGCGCTGCGGAGGAAGTTCCTAGACTTAAAGCAGAGTGGGCGAGCAGTGGCGGAGTATAACAATGAGTTCCTTGCCTTGTCCAGGTACGCGATTGATGTGCAGACTGATGTGGTGAGATACCATAGGCAGTACCTGGATGGACTGGATGGAGGGATATCGATGATTGTGGATACCCCTATGGCTACTGAGTTGCAGGCCATGATGGATCACGCTGAGCAAGTGGAGTTGCACAGCAAGAGAAGGAGGTCGGAGATGACAGAGAGGAATGTCAAGCAGAGGGAGGACCAAAACCGACGGTTTAGGTCAAGGGGAGGACCGTCGACAGCTAGACCACCCCCGAGACAGTTTATGGCACCTAGACCCCCTCCGAGGCAGATAGCAGCACCGGTACTCCGGCCGGGCTTCGTTTCTGTGTGGTGCCGTTCATGCAACCAAGCACACTCTGAGATCGATTGCAGACGCCGCAACCAAGCGTGTTACACCTGCGGCAGCATGGAGCATTGGGCAAGAGAGTGCCCGAATGCGGCACTAGGGTTCCAGAGGAACGGCGGTGGCAGAGGGCCCATGTGACGTGGATCTGGTAGACCACCATTCCATGGTCGAGGTGCGTCACAGACCAGCGGAGGCAGGATTGGAGGTCGAGTGGCTGCCCACGCACTCGGCATAGCAGATGTTGCATATGACGCAACGAGGGCTCTGGAGGAAGGTGAAGGCTCGCAACCATCTGATTCTCGAGCTGATGTGATGACAGGTATACTTTCTATCTCGGATGAGAGTGCCTATTGTTTGATAGATACTGGGTGTAGCCATTCCATTGTATCGAAGGCTTGGGTAGAAAAGTATAACTGGTCAACTGAAACCAATAACCAAGTCCTGAGTGTCCAAACCCCTTTCGGTTCGACTGACCGAAAAATAACCATATGCCGAAACCGAAAAGTCAGAGTTGATGGAAGGGATCTCGAGATAGACCTGTTGGTTATGGAGATCACGGGTTACGACGTTCTATTGGGGATGGATTGGTTAACAAGACATGCCGCAACGATCGACTGTCCGCACCGCAGGATTTGTTTTGTGACCGCAAAAGGTGGTATGTCGTGCATGCTGAACTGTAGGAAGGTTGGAGGGTTGATACCGTGCATCTCGGCTGTGGAAGTTAGGCACCTGATCGATTCAGGGTGCACTGCATATCTGGCAGCAATAGTGTACACTGATACGGAAGTTCCTGAGATGAATACGATTCCAGTGGTGTCGGAGTTCGTGGATGTGTTTCCGGAAGAAATAGTCGGATTACCACCGGAACGAGAAGTGGAGTTTGGCATAGAAGTGGTACCAGGTACGACACCAATTTCAAAGAGTCCGTATCGTATGGCTCCTGCAGAATTGAAGGAACTCAAGGCCCAATTAGAAGAGATGCTGGAAAGCGGGTTTATTAGACCGAGCACATCTCCATGGGGTGCTCCGGTGCTGTTTGTGAAGAAGAAGGATGGTACCTTGCGGTTATGTATCGACTACCGTGAATTGAACAAGGTGACCGTCAAGAATAGATACCCGTTACCCCGAATCGATGACTTGTTTGATCAGCTGCAAGGATCTTCGATCTACTCCAAGATAGACTTGAGAACGGGGTACCACCAGCTGAGAATACGTCCGACTGATGTGGAAAAGACAGCCTTCCGAACGCGCTATGGGCATTACGAATATATGGTGATGCCGTTCGGGCTAACGAACGCTCCGGCTGCATTTATGGACATGATGCAGCGAGTGTTTCACGACCTATTGGATTCAACTGTTGTGGTGTTCATCGATGACATCCTGATATATTCAAGGTCACGTGAGGAGCATGAGGTACATCTGCGGATAGTGTTACAGAGATTGAGGGATCATCAACTATTCGCAAAGTTTTCGAAGTGTGAGTTCTGGCTTGAGAAAGTGGCCTTCCTTGGGCACGTGATATCAGGTGAAGGGTTGGCCGTGGATTCAGAAAAGATTCGGGCGGTGACCGATTGGAAGAGGCCAGAAACAGTTACGGAGATTCGCAGTTTTCTGGGGCTAGCCGGATATTATAGAAGGTTCGTACTTGGATTCTCACAGTTAGCTGCTCCCCTTACGAAGCTTTTGCATAAAGGTGTGAAGTTCGAGTGGGGTGCCACTCAAGATCAAAGTTTTGAGGAGTTGAAGAGTAGGTTGGTAACTACACCGGTTCTTGCCATGCCCATCACCGACGAGGAGTATACCGTCTACACCGACGCATCCGGATCTGGTTTGGGATGTGTATTGATGCAAAAGGACCATGTTATAGCATATGCTTCTCGGCAGTTACGATCACACGAACAGAATTATCCGACCCATGATCTGGAGCTAGCTGCAGTGATCTTCGCTTTAAAGATTTGGCGGCATTACCTGTATGGAGTGAAGTGCCGTATCTTCACGGATCACCAAAGCTTGAAGTATATCTTCACTCAAAGGGAGTTGAATTTGAGGCAGAGGAGATGGTTGGAGCTGATGAAGGACTACGATCTGGATATCCAGTATCATGCCGGAAAGGCAAACGTGGTAGCAGATGCGCTAAGCAGGAAGAGTCAGATCAATCTGGCATCGATTATCACCAGCGAGACACACCTCCTCGAAGAAATGAGAAGAATGAATCTGCACGTAGGTGCATCCCGTGAGTTTGCATTGGAAACCTCATCTCGATTGATTGGAGATAGCAATAGTGCAGGTACAACTACAGTTGCCTCGATTATCTTAGCCGCGGTTGAGGTTCGACCAGAGTTACACGAGCAGATTCGAGCAGCACAACAAGAGGACCCAAAGTGCCAGAAATTCCGACAATATTTCGAGTCAAAGGCAGACTCGCCATTTCAACTCCACGAAGATGGTATCCTGCGGTTCCATGACCGCATATGCGTTCCGAATGTCTCAGAACTGAAGAATCTGATTCTGTCAGAAGCACATGACTCGGGGTATACCATTCACCCTGGTGAAGTCAAGATGTATCAAGATCTAAAGCGATATTTCTGGTGGCCAAAGATGAAAAGGAACGTGCAAAACTATGTGGAGAAATGTCAGGTCTGTCAGCAAGTTAAGGCAGATAGACGGAAGAGGGCGGGCTTACTAAGACCTTTGGAGATACCCATGCGGAAATTCGAGTCTATCACTATGGACTTCGTGACTGGATTTCCAAGAACCGTTGGACGATATGATGCCATATGGGTGATAGTGGATCGGTTGACGAAGATTGCACACTTCATTCCACTCCGGATCGAGACATCCGGAAGAGAGCTAGCCGATTTGTTCCTGCAATACCAGTTTAAATACCACGGATGTTCGCGACACATTGTCTCCGACCGAGACACTCGATTTACATCTCACTTTTGGGGAAGCTTTCAAGAAGCCATGGGCACGAAACTGAGATTCAGTACAGCCCATCATCCGCAAACCGACGGTCAATCCGAACGAACCATACAAACATTGGAGGACATGCTTCGATCCTGTGCTTTGAGTTTCCGAGAATCTTGGATCAACCATTTGTACTTGGTAGAGTTTGCGTACAACAATAGCTACCATTCGAGCATTGGAATGTCACCACAAGAGGCACTTACGGGACAGCAGTGTCGCACACCGCTGTGGTGGGGACCCGCAGGTACGTATTCACCTACCGGGCCTCAGATGCTGGAAGAGATTGCCGAAAAGACGAAAGTCCTTTTGAGTCGGCTTAAGTCGGCCCAAGAGCGACAAAAGAAATATGCAGATGTGCATAGAAGACCGTTGGAGTTTCAAGAAGGGGATCACGTGTGGCTTCGAGTTTCACCCGTCAGGGGTGTACACCGATTTGGCGTATCAGGCAAGTTGAGTCCTAGATACATTGGACCGTTTCAGATTTTGAGGCGAATGGGACCGGTGGCATATGAGCTTGCATTGCCACCAGCATTGGACCGGGTTCATCCGGTGTTTCATGTGTCACAATTGCGCCGATACGTACGAGATCCATCTCATTGCATTAATCACTCGGACCTGCATGTCCAAGGTGACTTGTCCTATCAAGAAGAGCCAATGCAGATATTGGACCGAAAAGAACAGCAACTACGGAGCAAGACGATTAAGCTTGTCCTGGTCAAATGGGGACGCCATTCGACTAAGGAAGCAACATGGGAACATGAGGAAACCATTCGTGAGAAGTACCCGGAACTATTAAACGAATCAGGTACGCAATTTAGTTCAGAGGACTGAACTTTATTCTAAGGGGGGGAGAAATGTTACGTTACGAAATTTTTACAATTAAATTAAAATGATTTAAAAGAAAGAATCAAGTTAATTGTGTTAATAAAATGGAAGTTTAAACCTTAATTAAGGTTTCCCTAAATAAGTAAGTTAATTGTGAATTGAAATCGCGTCGAAATTTCGAGATTTCGGAACTTTATAGGCTCAGTGCGGATGGGGTCCATCCGCAGTGCGGGTAAGAGTCCATCCGCAGTGCGGGTAAGGGTCCATCCGCAGTGCGGGTGGGGTGCATCCGCACTCATTAAAATTCTGTGTTGGTCCAAAAATCGGCTAAGTAGTGAGTGCGGATGGGGTCCATCCGCAGTGCGGGTAAGGGTCCATCCGCAGTGCGGGTAAGGGTCCATCCGCAGTGCGGGTAAGGGTCCATCCGCACTAGGCTCGGATTTTTCTTGAAATTGGTCTGAAAACTTTCTAAGTATCGAGTGCGGATCAAGCCACCCGCAGTGCGGATGGGGGCATCCGCATTCAGGGTAATTTTTGCCCTAAAACTCAAATCAAAGCTTCTCTCTCTCTCTCTCTTCCATCATTTCCCCATTTTTAAGTTATTTTCGTCCAAGAGAGAAGGAAAAGAGCCCGTGAGTTTCCGTTTCTTTCAGACTCCCGATTGTTGCGAGAAATCGAGTTTGGAACCGAGAAAGCAGCCGAGGATCTCTCCGAACCCTTCTATTTGGTATTTCTTTCTCTCCTTATTTCTTTCGAAAACTCGAATTTTCTTGATTTCTCAGATTCTCGTTTTAAACCCGAGATTTGTGTTCGAATTGCTCGAGGACTAGTTCCTCTACACTCCTTACTAGTTTGTTTGCCAATCTTTTTCCCGATTTCTTCTGATTTATGAAATCTGATTTCTAGGGTTTCGTTCCAAAATTGAAAGTTGGCATAATCGTGATTTGATTTGCTTAACCCGACCAATCAGACTTGTAATCGGTAGGTTTGCCTCCTGATCGTGAATTTTTAGAACATTTAACGGCTGATTTGAGGTTTTGACCAAATTAGGGTTAACCAAATGGTAAATTGAAATGAACCGAGAACCAAAGTAGTGAAACGGTGATTGATGGTCACCAAATGGAGAGTTGTATGGTCCAGAGGACCTAGATGAGATTTTGTGTAGTTTTAGAGGATTTTGGTAAGAAAGAAGGAACCGAAAAGAATTGATTTGGGACTGTACCAACCCTAAGTAAACGTATGGACCACTGAACCCGAATTAAACCAGGTAAACGTAAAATATAGGTGTAGGCTCGGTCGAGCAAGAACTTGCTAGACAATACGAGACGTCCGATCCTTAAGCTAAGCGGTACGCTCGTCATAATAAGGTGCGGGATTCTTGGACTTGTTTGATACTTTATTTTCAGGAATTAAACTGTGTTTTCGTTTGTCATGTTGAATATCATTGATTGCATCACTGAATTGCGTAGAGCATTTGCATAGCCCAATCAAATTAAACTCGAATTGATCTGAATTGAATGATTTGCATACTGGTATGGTTATAGGTTATGTCGATCTATTGTGATCTGATTTTGATTTAAAGTCACCACGAGTGGAATTGATATGTGTGTGAATGGATTTACGAAGTTAAGCACTTGGATCCAATTAATTTGCCAAGTCGGGCTGTATGCTGACTTGGATTCCCAGGATCCTAAATGGCCTTAGGTGAACGGCCCTCGATATTCCCAGTACCGGTTGGGACGAGGGAGGGTGATTATGTTATGAGATGTGTGATTGGAAATCGTGGTTGACTTGTGTAACGTCTATGGCTCGGTAGCATTTTCCTACGTGTTAATGCATTTGAACGGTCGATTGAATATGACGAATATTGGAAACGATTCTAAAGTGGATTTTCTTTACATGATTTGAACCAGACCTTAATAAACTGTTAAGCCAAGCGGTTGCAGATGGGTGTCAGATAAAGGGTCCAGCGGTTGGCCATCTGTAGGTGTCAGTAACCCTACAGATGTGGGTTTGATAAAGGTTCAGCTCGAAAGAACATCTGTAATTGCTACAAGCCCTACTGAACTGAGTTAGGAATCGAGTTAAGCCAAAATATATGTTGTGTTTGAGATTCATCTTGGAAATTCCGTAAACTGTGTTTCAGGTTGATTAACTGTTGTCGAGTAGTGGCATTCTGTTATTTATGTTTTCTTATATAACTGTTTGCATTGTTGTTGTTTGGGTTTCATTATTGAATATAGAGTTTGATTGCAAGTCCAATAATTCAAATGTGGCAAATTCGCACTGAGAATTTATTCTCACCCCCACCTTCCCCGTTATTTTACAGGTATTGGTGCGACTGATTCCGGAGAGGCACGAGAGTAGTAGGCCTTAGTAGCTTACCAGTATATGACCCTAGATATCTTTTGTTGTATAGATTTAGGGTAGGCCTCGTGGTTGGTATCCGGATGAGATACTTTTGTTGTATTATATGCTGACCAGACTGTGTACTCTGATATATATATTAGAAACTTGTTTGAATTGCTTGTTGTTTGGTTTGAAATGTGAGTAGCCTTGTAAGCATACACGGCGTTGTATGCTTACGGCGGGGGACTGTTACGACCCGTGGCCGCGGGGTGTGACAAATTGGTTGCCCGCAAAATGTAGTATTTGCTACCAAATTAAGTGCAATTGCAACCGAAAATATGTTGCTAAAAATATTCACGCGTTATTCCCTTATAATCATTCATTCTTTCAAAATTTCTGTCGCGCGTTGATTCATATCAGTTCCTTGCGATGTCTTATTCCAAAAGGATTAATTTTTCACTGCTTAACGCTTAATTAATTTTTTTAATGCACCACTCAAACACTTTTATATAGCATTTCTACATAAATAGATCATTTTTGTCCAAAAGCTTCGTCTGCTCATATTAATTCATTTTTTTCAATGCACCGTTCAAGTTTCTAAGAATTTTCATATAACAAAAATTATTTATTTGTTATCCCCATATAAACATGTGTCTTTACATATTGTGAAAATTCCAACCTCTTCCCATAATTTTTGCATAAATGGACTTCAATCATTATGTGATAATTTTGACAAATGTGACTCAAAAGGCACCGATCAGTAAGAACCAAAAAATAAAGAAAACAAAAATAGATTACTTACAGTTTAATATTAAAGCAATGCGCATGGATCATGAAGTGAATTGGAATATTAAGAAGACACACATTAGGATCCACAAATTATAAAATGAATTGAACAGTTCCAAACAGACATACATCATACGCGTTCCAATTCCAACAAAGAAGCGCCAAGCCGCCAAGCACCAGTTAGTAGTACAATTTTTTTTCTTTCTTGCATTATTCTTCTTGTTTGTTCTTTTTTTTTGGATAAACTGATTAGGGCTCCAATTTGTTTCCAATATAAAGGGTACCGTATTGGCTCTTCGCGCCAATTTTTGTAGGGAGTCAATTGTTCTTCGCGCCAATTAAAATTTTGTTTGCCGGTTCATGCCATAACCGCCAGGAAAAGATAATTAAAAGGCCTCTGTTTCCATATTTCACAATATCTTGTTTCCTTATTTCATATATTGTTTCCATATTTAATACAAATTATTTGGTATTTGAAACGGACTATTAGAATTGTACAAAACATTTAATAGAGAGAGGATTGACATAATTATTTGACAAAATTTTTAAAAATATTCATGAAAAAATTAATATAATTATTTGACATGGTTCATATATGTCCATTATAAAAAATATCACTTTTCGACTTTACTTTTATATAAATCAATAGATAAATATTTTTTGTAATTTTTTACATGTTCACAGTACACTGATAAAAACAAATATCATAATTAATAACTATAGTACAAATTGTTTGAAATATATTTACATAACTTGCTAGTTAAATTCTCAATTAACTCGACACTATGAGTATACTTGATAATACAATAACAATCATGAATTTTAGATTTTTGAACAAGAATATTTAAATCACTTATTAGTGAATAAGAAATTATGAATTAAGTCTTGTTATTTTTATAGATATAATGCATTTATTAGAGTGAGGCTACAGTAATTTGCAAAGGGAATAACGGTCTGTACCGTAGATTAATATATCCGTTTACAAAGTTTAAATAATTTATTCTAACTGTACAATGTGATCTTTGTATAAATATACTTGGAGAAAATTTTACATTTTGTAGAATTTTACTATATTTTTAGATAGGCAAAAATTCAACCAATCTAAATCACCCAAATATTGAGATTTCCTACCTATCTAAAAAATGTTGACCCAAAAATTCTAATAAATGTAATATTTTGTCTCCAAAATTAGCCAATATGGTCTAATTAGATCTTTTCCCCCTTCATGCATAGATTTCATAGACTTAAATCAGTCAATGTAATATTTTGTCTCCAAATTCAATCAATGTTATATTTTGTCTCCAAAATCAGTCAATGATTTTGGTCTCATATATATAAAAATTATTTAATGATACCTAACAAATTTTGTTCTTTTGAGATAAAATTTAATTCATTTTGGTATACTATGCTTAACATATATATTCAAATGTTTAATGATTGTTATAAGTAATTTTTTTTTGAAATATATATATATGTATGTATATGAGGAGGGTTCCAATGCCTCATTTTTTTTATACCTCATCAGACGTCATATTTTATATCTTCATTTTCTTCATATTCAAAGTCTAAATTGTTGATCCGAACCGTTCAACATAATATCCATACTAAAATATGGTTAGGGACGAAATTTTATAATTTTTGAAATTTTTTTACTATTTTTTAAAATGGGTAGAAAATCGCTGTTTTTTGAACGGTTCAAAAACAGTGATTTTGTACCTATCTTAAAAAATAGCAAAAAAATTCCAAAAAATATAAAATTTCATCTCCATGCATATTTTAGTATAAATATTTTGTTGAACGGTTCAGATCGACAATTTGGACTTTGAAAACGAAAATATAAAATATGAGGTATGACCCTAGACGGATAAAAGAATAACTAAAAGAAAAGAAATCCAATCTATTAGTTAGTTATTTCCAACCAAAAAGAAAATAAAAAATAAATTAATTTTTTTTGACATAGTTCATATATGTCTATTAAAAATATCACTTTTCAACATTCTTTATTTATAAATCAATAGTTCAAAATATCACTTTTCGTAATTTTTTACATGTGCATAAATTAATAGATTTGGTAGAGTTTCCTAGTGAAACCTAAGTTTTAATATTACAATTATTAAAATATAAAAAATAGATTTAGAAAATGTTATGTAAATTTTAAGTTTAACTAATGTGGCTAAATTTAAATTCATTAAGCGTTTCTAGCTATAGATCCATAAAATGTTATGATTAATATGAAAATAATGCTATTAATTTTATAGAGTTATTTAAGAAATGTTATTTGGTCTAATTTTTTTTATAAAAATTTATCATTTTGTATAATTTTTTTGTTGTTCTTTTATAATATTTCCATTGCAATGCACAAACACAATACTAGTAAGTTGTTCGTATACATAACTTGCTAATTAAATTTTCAATAATTCGACCCTTTGAGTGTAGTTGTTGACCAACAAAATATAAGATGTTTGGCAAAATAAAAATAATTCGACAATTTAAGTATTGTTGATAATACAACAATAAATAAATTAAATTCTCAAATAATTTAGCACTCTGACTTTAGTTGATAATACAAAAAATAATCATGAATTTTTGAGGATTTTTTAAATGTTTAAATTACTCAGTGAACAAAAAAATATATATAAACTAAGTCTATTCGATGTTGGCCAAGAAATGAAATACTGCACAACTTATATAATACATTTATTATATAAATTGTATTATAATGTTAAATTTTAAGTTTAAACTATTGATGTGGCTGAAATTTAAATTCATTACATGTTTCTAGATCTATAAAAATGTTATGGTTGATATGAGGACGATGCTATTAGTTTTATAGAGAATGGACGATAGAAAAAAGTTTTAGAAAAATATTTAGAATATACTTAAAAACTATTTGTCGAAAATATATTTTTACAATACGAACAATATTTTTCCAAATCAAATTAATTTAAGAAGTGCGCATGGTTTCATGCTATTGGTTTTTTTTGTTTTTGTTTTCCTTATTGATAATTAAAAAGTATATTACATGTTGTTTATAATACAAAACTTGCTAATTAGATTCTCAAATAACTTGACACTTCGAGTATATATACTTGATAATACAACAATAATTATGAATTTTATGTTTTGGATAAATATTTAAATTACTTAGTAAATAGCAAATTGTAAATTAAATTATATTGTTGTATAGAAATAATATATTTATTATATAACTTATACTAATTATAAAGTTGTTATATAATATATTTATTATATAACTCATACTTATGAAGTTCTTAATAGATTTGAAGTTTAAATCAATGCGAATAATTTTTAAAGAAATATTATAGCTGGCATCCAGGATATCTTTCCAATTTTTTTGATTTAGGGAAAAACGGTAAATTTGGGTGATATATTGGGAAAGTCCATCTAAATTGTCTCCATAATTCCCTCCGCTTGCAGACATCTATACTAGATGTCTTTCTCAATCTACAACGATTTTGTCGTATTTGAAAGTTTTCTCTAAATTGTCTCCATGCTCTCCGGCGCTAGGAGGCACACATTCAGGCGTACCACTAGAGGCAATTCAGTAGTGAAAAGACGATAATATTTTTTTTATCATAATTTAGTTTGTTCATTTATCATGTTATCTGCTCTTTTTATCTTTGGAAATTACTTAGGGAGGCAGTCCAAAGGAGCTTGATTTATCATATTATCTGCACAGAGGTAATTCGAGAAAATTTTCTATACTTTGAAGTTTACTTGAACGAAGAAAGAAGGGTCTTTTTGTCCATTTCTCTGATTCTCTATTTATTTATTTTCAGGGAGAATTCACATTAAAGGTTGGAGAAGCACAGTACGTCTTTCTCATTACTCTTTTACTAATTTTGTTATTTCTCTTGAAATCAAATTTGTAATTTTCTTGAATTTATTTTTTCCAAAACCTCATTTAAACATCTGATGTGTTCTTCATTATGTTTTTTTTTTTGCAGTTTATCATGTTTTGAAAGGGATTACAAAAGCAAAATATAACCAAGACACATGATCCAATGTAGGAGGTGATTTTTCATCAAACGTACAAGATAACAGAGGAAGGGTTTGTAAATATTAGTCCAAGCTGTAAAAATTCTTTGATTTTATGGGAAGTAAAATATCAAAACATGTAAATTGTAGTTGATTTTTTTGTTATTGATCAATGTAAATTATTATTGTTTATGAAAGCCTTTCTTTGAATATTGTATTTTTATTTTGTATTAGAATTAGAATTAATATTATAAATTTGAGAGCATTTATTAATATCAAAAATCTGCTATTTGATTTTTGAATGACTAATTGCAACAAAATATTGACCGAAATAAATTGCGTTTGCATATCAATTTGGTTGCATTAAATTATTAACGAGTTGCAAACAATGAATTTTGTTCTGATATATTAAATTATTGCTATCATTTTTCGGTTGCGTTAAATACACAATAGCAACTATTTATTTAGTTAGTTGCAACAAAATATTGCTACGCATTTCTAACAACAAAAATTTGGTTGCATTTATTTAACAAATTGCAACCATAGATTTTGTTGCAATACGCTACCTTATTACTACCATTTTTCGGTTGTATTACATACACAATAGCAACCATTTATTTTGTTGCAATACCTTATTGCTACGCTGTTCTTGCAACCAAATTATGGTTGCAATAAAAAAAAATTATTACAACCAAGCAATTGGTTGTGAATATATTGCAACAAGAGATATTGCAACCACTGGCAACCAATTTTCTTTGTTGTAAAATTATTTTATTGCAACCAATTTATGCCTATTGCAACCAATTTTTTGGTTACCCGAAATAGAAAATGGTGTAGTGCAAACATTGAACTTGATTTGGACATTTCATCAAACACTTTGAGAGCATTCCATTTGTTCAATTCAGTGCTCTAATCCCCTTCACCATTTTAAAACCCAACGAGTCTTATAAGGCAAGCCCCCAATTTTAGGTATTGTATATCACCCTCTCAACCGAAGGAACTATATAAATTTTTAAAGTAACAACAAAAGATACTATGTTAACAGAGAAATTGCCAAAGTAACAACAAAGACAGAACTTCTTTGAGGCAAATTGTCGAACAGGTGGTGGGTTCCCCCCTATTAGTTCACTTTTGAAGATCTTATCTTCATGGAGAGATAGAGAGAGAGAGAGACAAAAACCCATAACTGGAATACTTTAGAGGATGAAGGAGGTTTGAGGAGATGAGGCTAGGACGGAGGCAACAAGGTGTGGCCATGGTGCAAGCAGCTTGTAAATAGTCTGTTTACATCTCGTTACAGCCATGTTTTTTTATCAATATTTTATGTTTTTGGTTCTTAAGAGGAAGATACAACTTCAGAGAGAGAACGCGGAAACCAATTATTTGGAGGCAACCCAAAAAATTGTGGAGGGAATCAAAATGGTTTTAGAGGGAAATGAAAAGGGGAAGTCCGTGAAAAGGAAAGAAAAAACATGCTAAGGAGAAAAGAAGAATCCCCTCTCTGGATGCGTTGGGAAAATTTTTTTTAGCAAGTATAGATATTAACAGAGCAGTTTCATCTTCAAGAAGTGTGTTAAATATATTGGACGTTCTTTAAATTATATAGGATGTGTGTTGCATAAATTCAAAACTGATCTGCTAATAAAATCGTCCAAATGAAGACAGCAGGACCGTTCATTGCTTATTGGATGGCTTGAACTTGATATTTACTAATTAGGTGATGCATGTATAACAAATAATATGAAATCAAATTAAAAAAAAAAATTATTTTGTTTACATCTTCTATGACCAAATCATACTTATAATTGTCAATTTTAAGTAATTTCATCGTTATTTGTTCCTTCAAATTTAGTAAATATTTGTGAGCCGTTCATTTTTCCTTGATCATTTCAACGGTCGATCTGAAATAAAATAATTTCAAATTTGTTTTGATATGATCAAGGAAAAATATTGAACATAACCAACATAAAAATTCTGCAGTTTTATTGTGTTTGAGCTTCGATCCAATGTGAAGTGTTCATAACCCTTCGATGTTTCAATATTCCGTCAACTTGATGGATGAGTAAATAAAAATAAAATTTCATCAAAATTTACTGCAGGAGTAAATATGCAGTGCTCTTTAATTTTAACGGTTCTAATCGACCAACGGACGACGTGTATACTTGAACCTTCATTAACTCACAAAGCAAGAGTATACGTTCTACAGAACATATACTCTTGCTTTGTGAGTTAATGAAGGCGCACGTAAACGCGTCGTCCGTTGGTCGATCGGAACCGTTGAAATTGAAGAGCACTGCATATTTATTCCTGCAGCAAATTTTGATGAAATTTTATTTTTATTTACCTATCCATCAAGTCGACGGAATATCGAAACATCGAAGGGTTATGAACACTTCACATTGGATCGAAGCTCAAACATAATAAAACTTCAGAATTTTTATGTTGGTTACGTTCAATATTCTCCATTGATCATTTTAAAATAAATTTGAAATCATTTCATCACAGATCGACCGTTGATTGCTCATGTGAAAATGAACGGTTCACAGTTTTTTGTTAAATATGAAGTGACAAATAATGGTAAAAGTCTATAAAATGGACAATTGTAAGTATGATTTTTCTATAGAAGATATAAATAATTTAATTTAATTTTTTAGAATTTTTTTCAAATTATTTGTTGTACATACATTATCTAATTAGTAAATATCAAATTCAGAGCCGTTGGATAGGTCATGAGCAGTCTTGATGCCTTCATTTTAGATGTTGTGAGTAGGGAGTCTCTATTCTCCGAGGTAACATAACATTTCTGTTTAGATCCGACCCTATGTGATGTGCAAGATCCTTTAATATTCGTGCGTAATAATGATCAGACGGTTCCGATCTAAACACAAAATTCATGTTACCTCAGAGTTATCAATTCTCCCAGTGCAATACAAACAAACCTCTTCTATTTTCTCTCTGGATCGATTTTCTCCATTGCTAGTCTCCTCCATGTACACTCCGTAAAAAACCAAAGTTGAGCGGCAAAACCCTAAATTTTTCGCTTCCCTCCAACTCCCTCTCAAAATTTCACTTATACCCTCTCCTACTTATGAAAATTTCAGTTCCTTCCCCAGCAATGAACCCAAAAACCCTCACTCCCAAATCGTCTCGCTTCCTTTCTTCTCCTCTCAGATCCGATCCTCCCAAGCCCGCTCACCCAAATCGTCTCGCTTTTTCGGCGAAAGAAAAAGAAGAGATTTCGCTACTTCTGACTTCCGAGTCGGAGAGAAGAAAAAAAAAAGAATCTTTCCTTCGTCAGAGACTAGAGAGAAACCCATTCGACTCAGAGAGAGAATCGCATCGCCCACTCGCGCATAGAAACGCACCAGATAAGCAAAGGTGAAATTTTTAACATGCTCTTTATTTCCTGGCCCCTTAGACGATAAAGACGAAATTGAGAAATGTAGAAAGGGGCAGGTGCGATGCCTTTAGAAATTGATAATAGAAATGTGAAATTGAGAAATTACAGTATCAGGCTGGTCTCTTTAGAAATCATGTCATGTAGAATTTCATTGACTTCTCAATTTCACACTTTTCTTGCACAGGCCATGTCATGTAGAAAATCCATTATTTTTGAATTGTGAATTGCTCGCTTAGTTCCTATTTTTTTTTTTTTTGTAAAATAGGAACTGGTACAATGCCTACATGAAAAGTACTAGTAAGTTGAACTGGTGCCGGTACAGTCCGTTTAGTCTTGTTAGTTGAAGATCTTCACCTGCTAGGAATTAGGTTGAATTAGGTTCAGCCAATTCTCATTTGAAGAAATGATATACGGATTGTAATTCGCAAAGGACACAAATATCCCCATCTTTTTGGTAAGTTTATTTTATTATTTTTTGTAATTCATGATTTCCATTTTGACATTTTACAAGAATATTGTTACTGTAGTTGATGGAATGGTGGCATGGTTTGAATGCCTATTTCAGATTGGTCACGTCACGAAGTCTGGTGACATTGCCGGTCCCCGCCTTTTGGAGCATATAGTTGATGTTGTTCTGTACATGGAGGTGTCTTGCCTCTCTCTCTCTCTCTCTCTCTGCTGTACATTATGCACAAACCAAAAACTGTTTTAGTGACAATTAGAAAGAGAAAAGTAGCAGATAGGCATACATAAACAAATTTTTTTTGATATCTACCTTCTCATTGAATATTTCATTAATTAAATAGGAATATATAATCTGTGTAGGGAGAGAGGTACTCGTCCTTTAGATTACTACGATCTGTGAAGAATCGGTTCGGTTCGACTGATGAGGTAAATTTATCCATTCTGTATTCGTTTACCTCTTTATCATATCACATATTAGAATGCTTTGTTTTAGTTTTATGATTACAATGGCAGACTTGGCTGGTGTAATCTTAACAAGTTGGTATAAAGTCTTTTTCTTGCATCTATTTGTGTTTAGTGTATCTTTTTTGCTGGTTTATTGACATGCTGTTTACTTGTCTTATTTTTATTTATTTATTTTTTGCTGGTTTATTGGTCTATTTTTTTTTATTAAAATGTCCTTTTGTTTGAGAATATTTTTTTGTTATCTTATAAAATGTCCCCGTTACAACATATATAACATCATTCATGTAATTAATTTAGCAGGATGATTTACTGGGAGAGGATCTATGGTTTCGGTGCATGCCTTGGTGCTGGAATGTTCTTTATGCTCTTGCTATGGTAATTCCTTCTTTGATGTTTTACTATAGATAAATATATTTGCTAATTGTAATTGTAATTCCTTCTTATACTTTTATGGCTTTACATGATTATAAACTTCTATTTATTTTAGAATTTGAATTCAGAGTCAATGGTTATGTGTTGATGGACTGGTACAAAATTCTGACTTAATGAGTTACCATTATTTTGTTTTCCTTAAAGATGTGGGCTAGAAAGTAAAAAAAACCTGCTATGAAGTAGGTTTAAATGTTGAGTTTTTTATTTCATGAACAAACCCTAGATTTGACAGAGAATTGAACTCTCATCCTTTCCTTGAATTTTGATAATGTTCTCTTAGACTTTTGTAAACAAACCCTAGTCCAAATACTAGATTTTAGTATAGGACAAATGGACTCTAGGTATGGCATATGATGCTATTTAGTGTATATTAGGCTAAACTAAGAAATGTGCTCAATATACAGTGAGATATAACTAACTAAGAAATTCATATATATATATATATATATACATTGCTCAATTAACATTAGTGTAAAGTTACAGTTCATTAGATGCATTTTTTAATAACTTAAGACTTACCACATTTTATATCATTCTTCTATTTTAAAAATAACACATGATTGTTTCCTTTTCATTCACAGGATGGCAAGGTTTTACCCACAAATGAAGCTGCAATGGGCTAATGGTGCTGGCATTATGCCTACAATGGGAACAAACTTGGTTAACTACTGGTGGGCATATTTAGGTACAGCTAGAAATGCAAGTGCAATACAGTTCTGATTTTGTAATTTGTTTTGTACATATTTTGGTACAATGTTTCAAGACTGTTATGTTAATGCTTATTAAATGCTTTCCATAGATCTATATATAAATGTGTTTTTGTTTATCTGTTTCAATGGGTATTAGTGTGTTTTTGTTTATCTGTTTCAATGGGTGTTAGTGGGGAATGTAATACAGTACCTGGTTGGTACAGGGAGGATTGTACCTGATTGGTACAGGGAGAATTGTAGATGAGAGCTTACATGTATAATGTCATTTAAGTTATTTTCGTGGGTATATCCACGAAAAAATAAATACAATTTGCTTTTGGAAATAATACGGTGGGTCCCACACATTTTGCTCTTAGAAATACTACTGTGGGTCCCATATATGATGCCCTTGGAAATAACCTGTTGGGACCCACACACTTTGCCCTCAGAAATACTATGCTGGGTCCCACATGAGATAACCTTGGAAATAACCTGTTGGGACCCACACGTCTTGCCCTCAGAAATAATACAGTGGGACCCACGCACTTTGCCCTCAGAAATAATAAAGTCATGGGCTTGATGCCAAAGTATTTCTGACGGTAGTATTTCTGTCGGGGGGCTCACGGAAAAAGTCAGAAAGTAGTATTTCCAAAGGTAACCGATGGAAAAAGTCAGGAAAATGGTATTTCCATCAAGGGTATTTTTGACGGTAGTATTTCTGAGGGTGGCGCACGGAAATGACGCTTTTTGGGCTTTTTCCATGAGTACGCCGATGGAAAAAGCCATATTTTGACCCTCAGAAAAAGTGCAGATTCTATTAGTGATTTGCATAATTCAAAACTTGATTTTGAAGGTTTTCTTCTAGTTAGGGGATTGATCGATCTATTAAATTAACAAATATAAATTAATTACAAAACATCAATACAAAAATTGCTAACAATTTTAATTAAAATAGACTAATAGATTATAAGTATCAAAATTAAGAGGGAAAAAAATAAAAAAATATTTGAGTTTAAACGTCAGTGTCATTTCAGCCTATATAACACAAACTCCAAAATCTATCGAATCGACTCTAAACGGTGAATCCAAACCATTCAAACCGATCTACTTCATTAGTTGTGCGTTTACATCAAAATTTATAATTTTTTGAATTTATTTAGTATCAAGTCAAGCGGTCAAATGTGTGAGTTTTTAAGTTGATTTTAATACATTCATTTTCCAACATTTTTACCGCTTGATTTGATACTAGCATAACTCGAAAATATAAAAAAAAAAATGTATATAAACACATCACTCATAAAGTAAATCGGTTTGAACAGTTTGAATTAGTCGTTTGAAGTCTATTTAATTGATTTTGAAGTTATTGTCATATGACACCGATGTTATACTAGCCGGACTCGGAATTTATATATTAAAGCAAGTGTATCTTAATATAAAAAAAATTACAAAAAAAGTTAAATACGTACCATGAGTCATTAGAAAAAAGAAAGATCAACAAAATTATGTAGCTTTTGATTTTACATGAATGCAAAATATAAAAAAAAAGGGAAAAAAAATCTAGTAATTATGGAAACCAAATAATTTAATGATCACTATATTAATTACATTATGAAAAATATGGTAGTTAGATAAATATTTAATGAGGGTTAAAATTGTCTATAAATTAAATTTTTGTAAAATTATTGTGTTAATATAAACGTGTGTGGTGTCGATATGCCTACCCGCCAAAATGTCATATATGAGATAATTTTTCCTTTTGACCATTGGATATCCTCTTTTGGTACGTCATAGTTTGTCTTATCTGATTCTTTTGACACTGATAAATTATTGACAAGTTAACTAACACTGACCTGACCTTGTGAAAATGTAGAGGACAAGATGGGCTTTAAGAATTCATGAACCCTATTTGTTGGTTCAAGCTCGGCCTCTAAAACAAATGGGCCGCATATTCAAATCAAGCCCAATGATCAGGTGCAAAGACGAAAGGGTATAGAAAGGGCGGCAAATAAAAAAATAAAAAGGTATAGAGCTAATTAAAATTTTTGGATTAAAAAATTCTAGCTGCACCTTGGATTCTCTATGGCCAATTTATAACGAGACACATGGTGTCCAATGAGGGGATTGTATTCCAAACTTTTTTTCCGCCCTTTATTCTAATGCTTTATATTATTTTATATTAAATTCCCATAAATAAAATGTTCTACAAAATCATGACGGTCTGACAAGCTTTTAAAATAGATTTTTTTTTTTATTTTTTACAATTTATTTCTTTTGCAGTTAAGAATGCATCCACTGGGTTACAAAATGAAAAGAAAAATGGGTATGCTTCATCAAGCCTAGCTGTCAATGGAGAAAAGAAATATCTCCTATTGATTATATTGAATGGACCAGTACCGGTCCTGAATAACACAGCTATCACTATTGATTATATTGATTGTCACTAGCTCGTACCAGTGACTTAGATTGTGGACCATGCATTTATTCTTTCTTTTTTTGGAAAACAGACATAAAATATCCGTTTCATTGAATTATGTTTCTAGCTACCAAGCAGCACGCTATATATGTAAAAACCAGTAGAATTTTTTTCAACTTAATTAGAATTAACAGTTCACACACCCGCAACTATGTATCAGCAAAATTGATTAATATCATCAAAAATTTATGATTAATATCATCAAAATTGAAGATTGAAAACAAACTGAAAAGCTTATAGCTTGAGGAAGAAGAGGTGTCCCAAATGAATTTCATTCATCAAACTGCCTGATTACATGTACATGCCTATTTATAAGAGAATAATAGAACTTTACAATCTCAGACTCTATTGTTTGTACTTTGTAACAGCCTAACTGATCTCTAAACTCTAACTACTTCTCAATAATTTTGTTATTATCTCTAACTAACTCGAGTCCTTGACTTGGCTGTTGTGCTTGACTGGAACTGGAACTGGAACATGTCTGTGATATGTTATTACAAACATAAGTCAATGACATACTGATAATTAAATTTATTTATGTAAAAAAATCAAACAAGTGAACCTTCAAAAAAAAAAATCAAACAAGTGTATCAGATATTACACAAAATTAATCTGCCAAATATTATTTTACATAAACTGCCTCTTATTCCACTATATATAATAAGGCAAAAACTAGTCTCAGATTTAATATGAGGTGTGAACATTTTTAACTACGAGCCGAAGGTCATCCTTTCTATGCACGGTGAATCCCGGTGACTCACCCATGTTGAACTCCTCCCTTGTCATTCCTTGAGGCAACTCCCAATCGAAGCGATGTATGAGATTTGCTAATGTAAGCTCTGCCATGCCAGTAGCAAACAAAATACCGGGACAAATTCTACGTCCTCCTCCAAATGGAATGAGCTGAAAGTCATTGCCTTTGTAGTCCACTTCGCTACCAATGAATCTTTCTGGCATGAAATCCTCTGGCACCTCCCACGATTTTGCCTCTCTCGCAATGGCCCACGCATTGATAATGACTTTGGTTCCTTTAGGAATTGTGAAACCATTTATTTCGCATTCTTTCATGGATTCCCTTGGAAGCAGCAAAGGGAAAGGAGTATGTAGCCGTAGGGTTTCTTTGATTACTGCTTTTAGGTAGCTCATTTGGTTCAAATCTTCTGATCTCACCATCTCACCATGCTTTATTATTCCCCTTACCTCTTCTTGTAGCTTCTTCATGGTTTTAGGGTTTTTGATAAGCTCAGACATAGCCCAATCTATGGTGATGTATGTTGTATCAATTCCAGCAGCAAATGCATCCTGAATAATTTGATTGAGAAAGGTATATACTTATAAACTCAAAGTGTTTCGACATAATTGCATGATTATTTTTTTTTCTTTCTTTAATTTGTCAGTTTCATTCATTTAGCAATTGTAATAGCTGTAATATATTTCTTTATGCCCAGAGATCATTGATAGAATGATCACCAATAAGCACATGTTTGCAGTTCAAAATACATGACTTTATTTTAATTGGTAAGTTCAATGATTTGAAAATTGTCAAAAATAAAAATAAATAAATAAAGATTACCGCAAGTAGCCCCTTGATTTGTTCCATGGTGATATCAAATTTGATGCTAGGATCATTCTTCAAACTAAGTAAAATATCAACAAAATTATCTTGTCCATCATTATTCTCACCACTTTGAATATGAGCTTGAATTAGCTCTTCAAACAACAGGTCCCACTTATTTCTATTTCTATTAGCTCTGCGGCTCAATCCTATAATCCCTTCTAACCATGACAAAGAAGGAAACAAATCCCCAATACTAAATCGTCCAATTAAACGAAAATTCTCCTCTACCACTTCTCGGATCACGGCATACCTCCTTTCTTCCCTAATGAATTTTCCAGAAACAACCCTACAAGTTACATCAATCATTAATGAGAACAAAACCTTGCTTAATTCTATAGGATCACCACTCGACATGGAGGCATGGTTGCTAATCTTCGCAATCAAATTGCCAACTTCCTCCTCTCTAATCGTTTTATAAGAGACAGTCTTTTTGGTAGTCATTAAATTGATTGTGAAGATCTTTTTCAATTGCCTCCAATCTTCACCGTAAGGCTCAAAGGCCACGTCACCAAAACGAAGGATGTCAGCGATGACAGCAGAAGGCCGAGTGGCAAAGGTGAGGTCATGGGTCCGCATTATGGCACATGCCATATCAGATGAAGAAACTATAAGCCATGGTACTTCACCAAAGTGAAAAACCATGAGGGGCCCATATTTTAGAGAGAATTTATAGAGAGATTGATGGTAAAGAGAGCTTATTTGGTGGATGTTTCCTATGAATGGAAACTTTGGAGGCGAAGGTATCAACTTTTCTGGGCCTTTTGAGAAGTTTTTTCTTTTTATGCTCAAGCAAAGTATGAAGATAGATAACAGAGAAATACAGAGTAAAGACAGATTTTGCGATAAAGTAAAAACCACTTCTTGAAGAGGCACCATTTTTGTTATCTGAGAGTGTCTTTTGGTTTGAATATGATTGAGCATTAACTTATAGCACAAATTAAGGGGATGACCCCACTGGCCGGCCTACTTATAAAAATTGACCTTATCCTCCCAACTTGTCTTACGTACTCTCTGTGAAAACTGCTTGCCACCTTGTTTTAGTCAAGGAAGGAAACAAATTTTCTTTTTTTTGTCTGTAGTATGACGCATTTAAACCTTTGTATACAATCGTTAAAAGTAATTGTATTAAACATTTAAATAGTACTCATTAACTTTACTTAACAAAAAAAAATAAAAATAACGACTTGAAACAAATTCAAAAGGATTTATTCATGATTCTCATATGAAAGAGAAAATCGAGTAAAAAATATTTGTATTTTTAAATTTGCAAAATTCATTACATACTATTGAGAAAATAAATGAGAATAATCAAAGGAAAAAAACAAATTGTAGGTGAAAGGAATTTTTTTTTTTTTTTTTTTTTGCTTAAATAGAGAAGTAGTTAAAAGTTACAACTAAACAAATTTAGAATTTCGTTGCTTGCAGATAGAAATTTAAATGCTTGCGAGTAGTATTTGAAAATGTTAGAAACAAAACTTTAAAAGATTGAATATAGAAGCTGAAAATGAAAGTTATACATTAAATACTTGAAAACGTGTTGGAGAATTTATTTGGCAGGTTACTTAAAATTATTTAAAGACTTCTTCAATGTAATGGTCAATATTGTCGATTCAAAATCGTATTGTTTAATTTCGAATGTAATTGGTACAATGCGAATCAAATCAAATTTGTTGACCTATAACTATCTTAAAAGATTCTTCCTATGATTTTTTTTTCCTTTAGGCCACCTTGGCTGCTAGCGATGAAAGTCCATGAAAAGAAACAGCAGTCTGGATGAGCTGTTGTATATATATAGGGAACAGGAAATAAATCTGCTGTGATTCCTCAGGAATCACACAACCCTGCTATTTTAAATCCATCTCTTCATTTATTTTGAGATTTGTGCATGAAAAATTACTAATTTTGAGATTTGTACATTTCATAAAGTAAAGGATTGGATTTGAAATAGCAGGGTCCTGTGACTCCTGAAGAATCACAGCAGATTTATTTCCATAGGGAACATCTATGCTTATCAAGTAGTATAAAAATTAAAAAAAATATATTAATAAAAAAAAGTGGGTGTACTCACCGATTTCTATTCAACAGAAACTATTACAACAGTAGCAATGTCGGTACCAACACTCACCAGGTACAACAGAAAACATAAAAAGCCTATACATTACATATCATACCAATGGATAAAAAAAAAAGCTTATCACCTAAAAAGACAAACAGTGCATGCAATATCAACACATAGCCAAACACCTAACAACTAGACCATATAAAATCAGCAAAAAAAAAAAATCACCTCTAAAACTTCTCAACTAGGAAGTATCACTAGCATTAGCAGACGAACTAGAAGCAAAACCATCTATTGCATCAGTAGTATCATAGTCAGAGAAGTTTGACCCTTCTAAATCAAGAAAAGGGCCGTTGTCTGATCCTAGCTGGGGCCTGTTCGGAGTATCCGTGTCCGACATGGCTATCAAAGGGCATGCCTGATTCAAATATGTAAGATTCATAGATAAAATTAAGGTTAATTTAAAGTAAGAATCATCGAGTCATGCCTTACACCAATAAGAAAGTTTATAAATTAATTTTAATGTATTTATTTTTTTACTGTTTATTTATTACTTGAGTTTAAACAAAATTAATTGGAAAGTTTTAAATTTTCACATATAGACGTCGTTCATAATGTAGATGAGTTTCAACGGTTCAAATTTGTCAATTAAAAGTTAAAACCAATTCAATAAATTTAGAATTGAGTTCACAAATAAACTTAATAAACTAAAAAATAATCCTAATTCTACTCATATTTCATCGTTACTTAGTTGCATTAACAATACCAGATGATTGAGTAGGTCCCATCAGCAATTAAAGCAAGCAGAACTTGTGATGATAAGAATTGAGTGGGTCCCAGAGAACTCACGTGTCCCATCTATGCATGATTCTTAAGTCATGCATAGCACACTAACATGATTTGCGTTTAATTCATGAATTATTCACGAATTAAATAGATTTAAACCACCAGCGTCAAACAGCGAATAAATCGAGTCGAAAATTAAGGAGATCGATGACCCCACTGGCCTACTTATTTAAAATTGACCTTATCGTCCCAACTTTGCTTACTCTATGTGAAAATTGCTTGCCACCTTGTTTTACCTTAATAAAGGGTATATGGAGGATACAATTAAAGTATATATACAACTAATTGGCTACCAAACCAGGCATCCTAATCTTCCAAAATAATGTCGTTCAATTTCAAATAGTTACAATAACTTGAAATTAGTTTAAGATTTAATAAAATTAAGATATACCTCTTAATTTTTTTTTTTGTTAGGATGAAAAATATACATCTTAAATTGTACATATCTCAATTGGTGGCCAATGTACCGGTTTTTTTATTAATAGAAAAACAAACAAAAATATATATCTTTTTAAAAAGGATACATTTCTATGAAATATCGTTTCATAGGAATGATTCATTCTTGTCCACCGGACGGGATGGAATGTTTATCCCGTCCGGAAAATGGAAGAATTCGACCTATACATTCTATATCGCAACAAATCTTAAAGCATCTCGTGAGTTTTCAAATAGGTTAAAGTTGAGTCTCATTCAGATCTAACGGCTTGATTGTAAAACAGAATTTGTATTAAAGTTAATTAGGAATAATTTCATATATACCACTCAAAAACTATGAAATTACGTATTTACCATCGAAATTTCTATAATTACATATTTACCATCTAAAATTCTAATAACCCACATATTTACCCAACTAATAAAAAAATAAGATTAATTAAGTTTAAGATTACATAAACTATAATTAATAAGTTATTTAGTATCTTCTCATTCTCTGTCCCTTTCTCTTTTACACAAAAATTTTCCTCCCGTCTTTTTTTATGTAACTTCACATTTTCGCTTAAACTCTCATCATCTCGTCTCTCCTACTTAAACTTAGAGAGAAGGGACAGCAGACTCGAATTTAAGGATTCAAACTCCAGCTTGATCATCTAAAAACAAGATAAGCACTCTAAATTTTCCAACAAAATAACTCATACTGAATTCGATATTGATACCGCAATCCGTTATCAAAGTCATAACTGAATTTGAGAATTTGTATTTTATTATTGGCTCAGTTTGAAATATATATTTTTAATCTTTTATATTGGGTACAGGACGGTTCTAAAGAAAGAAAGAGAGGGTGCAGTGCTAAGTTAATCCTTGATTACATATTTTTTTTTTGAAAGAAGTGGCTTAGCCACCGATTTTCATATAACAGAAAATCATACAATATCCAATTAGTACCAATCAGAATCCTTGATTACATATAGTTTTAAGAAAATTAAACATAATTAATATGAGTTTTGGGTATATTTGATATATACTAAAGTTATATTTGGTAAATATGTGAGTTATTAAATTTTATAATGGTAAATATGTAATTAAAAAAATTTGAATGGTAAACATGTAATTTCACAGTTTTTAAGTGGTATATATGAAATTCTTCCTTATAGTTATTTAAAGACTTTTCAATGTAATGGTCAATATTGTCGATTCAAAATCGTATCATAAAAAATTGTTTAATTTCGAATGTAATTGTTGCAATGCGAATGAAATCAAATTTGTTGGCCTATAACTATCTTAAAAGATTCTTCCTATGATTTTTTCCTTTCGGCCACCTTGGCTGCTAGCGATGAAAATTCGTGAAGAAACAGCACTCTGGATGAGCTGTTGTAGGTCCCCCCCCCCCCCCCCCCCCCCCCCCCCCCCCAAACCCCATTTGTACTCAACATAAACTATTACAAGTTTACAACAGTAGCAATTTTCAGTGCCAACACACTAGTGGAGAATACAGGCACATGCATCAGGATCGTTCAAACCAAAAAAGCAATACTGTTATCTATCAGGAACGGACAAAGTTAAAAGACGACCTTAAAAATGGATATTAGAAACTGTCGTTTAATGTGATTCTTACATATTCTGATTTCTGTTTTATAGGCCAGTAAAAATATGCAGTAGCTGACCAAATAATGAATTTATTTTTTAAAATTAAAGTTCAATTTAGGATCAGCTACTGAATTCAACCGTTCTTAATTGTATCAGGAACGGTCGTTTATCAAATAACCGTTCATGTCTGTCCAAATAGGAACAGTTATTTAATAAAGGATCGTTCCTGTTTGTACAAACAGGAACATTTATTAATATTCGACCGTTTCTATTTGTACAAATAGGAATGGTTATTTGGTAAACGACCGTTCCTGTTTGTAGAAACAGGAACGGTTATTAGGTAACCGTCCTTGTTCTAAGAAACAGGAACGGTTGAATAAATGATCATCCTTAGTTGTACAATTAGGAACGGCTATACAACCGTTCCTGTTTAATGGTACTTTCAGAGTCCCCTGAGTCAGAAATGGACGTAGGTCCGTTCCCGTTAAGGATTTTTGACCGTACCTGTTTCATGGTTCTCCATTAGTGACACTCACCAAGTACAATAGAAAACATAAAAGTCTAGATATTATAGATCATGCTCATGGATAAAAAAACAGCTTATCATCTAAAAAGACAAACAGTTAAGTGCAACATCAAACCTGTAGTTAAAAACCTAACAACTAATTAACATTAATTATGGAAATACAATCCTATAAAATCAGCAAAAAAAACAACCACTAAAACTTATCTAGGAAGTATCACTAGCATTAGACAAAACCATCTGCTGCATCATTAGTATCGTAGTCAGAGAGGTTTCACCCTTCTAAACCAAGAAAAGAGTCGTTGTCTGGGGATCTGTACGGAGTATTCGTGTCCAACATGGTTATCAAAGGAAATGCCTGGTTCAAATAAGGACATGGCTTTATAGGTTAATTTAAAGTAAGATTTATCGAGTCGTGTCTTACACCAATAAGAAGATTTATAAATTAATTTTAATGTATTTATTTATTACTTGACTTTAAATAAATTTGAAAGTTTTAAATTTTCACATATAAACGCATCGCTTATAATATAGATGAGTTTCAACAATTCAAATTCGTCATTTAAAACTAATTCAATAAAATTAGAATTGAATTCACAAATAAACTTGATAAACTTAAGAATAATCCTAATTCTACTCATGTTTCATCGTTACTTAGTTGCATTAACAATACAAGATGATTTAGCTACGTACTACCAAGCCTTTCACCAAAAAAACAAACAAACAAACAAACAATACAAGATTATTGAGTAGGTCCCATGCATCAGCAATTAAAGCAAGCAGAACTTGTGATGATAAGAATTGAGTGAGTCCAAGAGAACTCGCGTGACCCATCTATGCATCTATGCATGATTCTCAAGTCATACACAGCTCACAGCACAGTAACATGATTTGCGTTTAATTCGTCAATTATTCGTGAATTAAATAGATTATTTTTTTTTTTTTAAATTGCTTCGTTGTTATACTGAATTATTTTCAAATTATACTTGAATTTATATCTGAATCACAATTTTTTTGACGCCCAAACTATTCATTTGTTATTATGGTTCAGAGCTACATGAGTGGTAAATTTTAGATTTTTAAAGATCAATGATGAAGTCATAATTTGAAAATATTCAGGTGGTAACAAAAAAAAAAAAAAAAAATTCAGAATACATTTCACCAATTATAGCGGTCTCCATTTTTCTTTTATCAAAGCCGTAGACGCACAACACACCCTCTTTATTCCTACATCCTGCAGGAATTGAATCTAGATTCTCCCTAAAGAGAATATATGCCTTAACTAACTGAACTAGCGTTAGGCCAAAGGTATCCTAAAAAATTCCCCTCGCTTCATGATTTGAGATTTATTCTCAGTCACTTTGAGATTACAATTTAAATAAAAAAAAAAGGTACCTAGGAGGATACGGATTCCCGCTGAGCCCCATTTCTTTTGTCATGATGTGTTGAAATTAGTGTTGACCACGGTCGGTTCGGTCTGGTTCAAACCCGACCTGCCCACGGGTCTTCTCGGTCCACGGGCTAGTACAATCCGGGTTTGGCTGGTCTAGTTTGGAATGATTGGTCCGAATCCTTACCAAGGACCATGGTCCAAACCCACACTGGTTGGTCTGGTCCGGTCCGTCCGGATTTGGCCTGTCCTTTTTTTTTTTAATCAATTGTTTAAAATCCGGCAGTTTAGATCCGATCTGATTTTTGCCGAGTTTGACACAGGTTAGTCTAGTTTTGGGTAGGTTTGGTTTGGTTCTACACGTGTTTGGTCCAGTCCAGTTTTCTACGGGTTTGGTCCTGATTTCTACGGGTTAAGGAGCGGTCGGATCCGGTCCGGTCTACGAGTTTTGAACCGTGGAAGTTGGTCCGGACGTAGTGGAGAAAATCGGTCAAAAATCTTGCTAGGCTCCTCCCTAGCACCAGTCCGTGCCAGTCCACGGATTGATTACGGTTCGAATTGGTCCGGCTCTGGTCCGGCCGACTATTTTCATAACACTAGTTGAAAGATACTACTGTATCCCGATAATGAGAAGATTGGCTGGACAGCAGAACTTAATTTACCAAAATGTCATATATGGGATAATTCTTTTGTTACGTCATGTTTTGTCACCTTATGACCAATCATTGATAGTAATTCCAAACGCTGGTCTAATCCGATAAAAACAAAATTTTAAAAAAATAATAATAATAAAAAAATCTGATTCTTTTGACTTTGGTGAATAATTGACAAGTGAAGTCACAGACCCTTGACATGACCTTGTGAAAATCTAGTGGATAATGAGAACTGCGAAGGTTTTTTAAAAAAAAAAATCTAGTGGATAAGATGGGCTTTAAGAATTCATGAACCCTATTTTTCGGTTCAAGCTCGGCCTCTAAAACAAATGGGTCAAATATTGAAACCAAGCCCAATTGACCAAGCAAGAGGCTGAGAGACGAAAGAGGTTATCTACGAAACACATTGATCAAATCTGGCCCACTATTCGGCGACTCTTCTCTAGTTTGTTAACTCGGTGTACCTTTTATTGTTTGGATACTAGTACAGAAACGACTGTAATTGTATGCTTCTCGATGCAGTGTTAAATTTTATCTTAAATTCCTAATTGCACATAAATATTGATTAAAGTTTAGAAATTTGACAATCTAGAACCTAAATGTTTCCCACCATCTATCATTCAAAGCTGATGGATAATTCTACGAGTGACCTGGTGTTTCAATTTACCATATATGTGAAGCACAAATTGAAGTATATAAAGCTAAAATAGAGGGAAATTAATAGTCTAAATCATTGTTTTTTACCTATATTTATTTGATTAGTGGCATTTTTAGTGTTCCTAATTGAACAGGGGCTCAGGGGCGGACTCAGTAAGGACTGTTGGGGGGGGGGGGGGGGGGGGGGGGGGGGGGGGGGGCATGGGTAGGGGAGATGAATTTTTATGAAGATTTATAGATCTAGAATCACGTACTTTGTCTTCCCTCTCTGGAATTTTATTTTTTTCTGAAATTCTGATTTGTAATTAGAATTAAAATTAGAATAGATTCTTTGAATATTGATTAATAATTACAATTTTAGAAGTTAGAAGTTAGAGTATTGAAAATTACCTAATACCTGATTAATTAATGGGTTTGAACCCAATTTGCTATTTTCTTACCTCTCCCGACGAAAATTCTAAATCCGCCTCTAGCAAAACCTAACACCTAAGATTGGGCCATGGCATGCAGAGCTTATCAAGAACTCTAATACCATGAAAAAAAAAGCTACAAGACAAGGTGAGAGGAATCGTGGAGACGATCAAAAGATGAATGCCAAATGAACGGGTTCACCATTCCAAAGAAACAAGAGTTCTAATCAACTGTTGGGCAATTCAGAGGACCCAAGATCACGGGAAACGCCAAAGGAGTTCAAACCAGAGAGGTTCATTGGAAGCCAAGTGAATTACAAAGGAAATGACTTACAATTCATCCTGTTTGGTGCTGGCAGAAGGATTTTTCCTGATCTGCTGTTTGCTACGGCTTCAGCTGAGCTGGCACTAGCAAATTTTGTGCATCAGTTTGATTGGGAGTTGCCGAGTGGAGTGACAATTGACAAGTTTGAAATGAGCGATGCACCGGGACTCACTGTGCACAGGAAGCACGGCCTTCAACTTATTGTCAAGCAGCACTGCCTTTCAGATTAGTTGTATGATATTTTTTTTAGCATGCTTCAGTACACTGTGTGTAACATAATAACTGTGAACTTGTTTTATCCAGCTTTTTGTTTCAGTTGCATTACAGTTTGGAAGTCACTTCTAGGAAATTGTGTAATCCATCTTATATGAAAATGGTGCTATCTGGGTTTTTCTTGGATTTCATCTGGTTGTCATGTAATGGAAAAACTGTGTAATTGATTGTTCCTTTTATGTGAGTGTGCATTTGTAAATGGTAACTTGGTAAGCAGTAAGAAAGTTCCATAATTTCATGACTTGAAAGTTAAAATATATGGATGTTACCCCCAAAACTTTCTTATGTATCAGTAGCAACTCTTCACTGTAGTTATATGTTGATATTTTTGGGCATATCAGTTATACCTAAAAACATTTTATTTGTGAACACATGGCATTTATAATCCATCAATTTACAGGCCAACCTACAATTGAGTAAAACTGTACATACATTCTTGCTGCATTTTTCATATTTTACAACGAAAATGTTTCCCCAAGAGGCAAAGATGATATATAGCTAATTTGTATCCAGAGGAGAAATAATGAAGATAGATAAATGTTCCCTAGTTCAATATGAACTGGTTCCATGAGAGGTGAAAGCAAGATAACTATACTTAAAAGAACAACTCTGATTTCTGAAATTCACATTTGTTTGCTACTGCAAGCACTTACAACAGTCGCCAATGACTTGTTTACTTAAGAAACAATACCAACATACAAAAATTTTACTGGTACCTATCTGAGATGTCAACCAAGAGGCTGAAAAGCTTTTTCGGCATACAAAGCATGGGCATATGATCTGCACCATCCAACTCGAGTAGTTCTGTCCCAGGACTCATCTCAACCAACCATTTCTGGGTCTCTGGCAAAATAGACTTGTCTTGGTTGCAAACAAGATAGACCCGGCTCACTGAGCCGTGATTTTCTGCAGTTACAAAGTCTTCTCTTGTTACACTTGAGTCATAAAATGGCTTTCCTGGCCTTAGTACCATTGTGGCCAGTGTAACATCCTGTCAGTAGAGTGAGACACTGTTAAAAATTATGAAATAATCAAGTCACCTGCAATTTTTGATCAAATTAGATTACCTTGGCTAAGAATTGTAAATTACTGAAGTAATCTTTGATGCTAAATTAGTAAAAATAAAATGATCAACAGTTATTATACATACCATCAAACTAAAAAAAACATTCTTATGAAAACGAGAACCAGTATTTGGTCTAGTGGCAAAGGCAATGCTTTCTGTGATTTTTGATCAAATTAGATTACCTTGGCTAAGAATTGTAAATTACTGAAGTAATCTTTGATGCTAAATTAGTAAAAATAAAATGATCAACAGTTATTATACATACCATCAAACTAAAAAAAACATTCTTATGAAAACAAGAACCGCTATTTGATCTAGTGGCAAAGGCAATGCTTTCCGTGTGTGAGGTCGCAAGTTCAAAACCTGGGAGGGTCAATCCTTTGTGGATATTAAATAGTTGGGTGGCTTGACCACCAACCTTTAATAAAAAAAAAAAATATGCTAATGAAAACAAATGTGCGTAACTTTTGCAGAGAAACCCCCTTCTTGTGAAAATTTAGGCCTCGCATATTGCTCATCACACAAACAAATAAAGGAATAGCTAGCTTGAGCCCTTTTGATGAAACTAAACCAAACACTAACCAGACCAAACCTCCTAAATATTGTCCATATTATTTTTTTTCTTTTTCTTTTTTTATTGCTTTGAATTGGATTCTACGTGGTTCTTTGATATCATTTCATTTAAATGTCTTGCTCGCTTTGTTTTCTATTTTCTCTAATAAATGGTTGTTAATCTTTTTTCAATTTAAAACGGGGATGAGCATGGTTTTCAGCCCAGAGCAAGAAATATTTAACGTGTCCTTATTGAATACTATCTTTATGCAAATCATTTATGTGATGTTTTGAGGTTATCATAGGGTATGTACATATGAATTTTCAGAGCACAAATGTTTTCAAGAAAATAAAGTACCTCTGGTGCACATAAATGATAGTATATAGCTTGCAAGTGTTTCCAGCCGAATGTGAAGGACCTAAGTGCAATATTATCCCCTTCTCCGCCATAAACTGCTTTTGAATCCATCATGTCTTTTTTAAGACCTTCTTTGTAAAGCTATCATGCATAAAAGAAACAAAATCCACAAACAGTTCTTAAATTAAAGTTATATATAAGATCATATCATTGAAAAGAACAAACAAAACCGATATATGATTATGCTGGACAAGCAAAATTTTCATAAAATGTTAAAATAATTTTGCATAAATACTTTTTTTTGTTTTAGATAGGCTTCATACTAGATCTATATAAAGTTAGGAACTCATAATAGCTCTTTGTAAAATTTTCCTTTCCAGGATGGGAGTGTCAGCAATTCTAATTATTATCGCAATCAATTGTGACAAGCAATTAAGCTTGTATCAGAGATACTGTTGAAGATTAATAACAAAAATATATATACTTGGATATGCAAGTCTTGGAGACATTTAGCAAATCCAATGCAATTTTTACCAAAAATACCCCTCTTCCCTATTTTCCGATACTTCCAAAAAATGAGGAAAGGAAGGTTGTCAGATATGAAAAAAATCCCCAACTGTTCTTTACTGCACATAAATTTCTCTAACTGTTCATCAAGGCTTGTATCTTATTAATAGACCTTAAATTTCTCTAATGGTTCTTTGAGGCTTGTATCTTATAAATAGACCTTAGAAGCATTGTAAAATATATGATCAATCAATGAAATTATTTCTCTTTCAATTCAATCTCAAACTTGCAATGTGATTTTTTATTAATCAATGAAGGCCTCCCAAAAATTAGTTCATCAATAACCTCCAACCACATTTATATCCATGCATCTGATGGTACTAATTTAAAAACTAGAAATAACAACAGCAAAACAGAATCTATCAAGCATGCCAAAATACCTCCTTTGTGATGTCAGCCAGTGAATTAGTGCTGCTCGGCATAGCAGCGCTGATAAACACAGCCACAGCTATCTTATGTGGATACCTCTCCATGGCGAGCGATACCGGGGTCCCTCCATAGCTGTGCCCCACAAGCACCACTCTCTCATTGGCTGGAACAGCCTCCATCACCTCCATCAACGGCTCACAATACTCCTCAAAGGTGTTCACTTCATCCAGCCTTTTTGGGTGGAGCCCACATGCTGCCAAATCAGGGGCTGTGACATGGTGCCCGGCCTCATTGAGCAGTGTCGCCAGCTTGTACCAGGCCCAGCCACCGTGGCACATGCCATGTACCAGTACAAAGTGGCGCGAACTTGGTGTTGGGTGGTCTTGTTTAGTGCAATTTGGTGGTGGTTTGCGGCGTAAGGTCAGTAATGGGTTGGTGTTGGTTTTAGAGAGGAGAAGATTAGGCTTGGGATAGAGTTGAGGTACTTGAGGAGGTAACTGGAAAAGGAGAGACGCCATCTCTTTTATTATTTTATTTTCTTTTTTTCTTTTTTTGCTTGCCAGTTGCCAGTACTTTTTGCCCGTTACAGACCGCACACTAACGAGTAACGAGAGAAAATACACGTCTGCGGTAGGAGGTATTGGATTAAATGTTTGAATCAGTAGAGACGGATGGAATATCTTCAACTGATTAATCAAAATTTTACAGATAATTTTTCAAAAATCATATGCATATACTTATAATTATTTCTTTTAAGTTTTAAATAATTAATTTAATTCATTAAATTATTAAATAAATTTATGTTAACTTAGTTTCATTTTTAATCAATAAAATTGAAATTGTTATTCTAATAAAACAAGATAAATGCAGAAGAAATTAATAAAAATAACTAACTAATTAACGGTATAAATAGAAATTGAATGATTTATAATGGTTTAGTTACCGCCAATGACTAATATACTATTCAACTAAACGGTTATTTTTTTTTACAAAACTAGTTTGAATCAACTTGTCTCATTTAGGGGCTCAAACGGTTTGGTTTTTTGGTTTTCAATTGAACTAAAAAATTTCAGTTTAGATGGATTGGTTTTTCAGTTGAATTTTAGAATTATTTCGTTTTGATTCAAGTATGAAAATGTATAATATAATGATTACACTGAATCGATTGCACTGAAATGATTCAAGTATCATTTATATTTTGTTTGGTTCAATAATTACTTTGTTTCTTTTATTTTGATTTGAATATTTTAAAATATCTATATATTTTATATAGAATTAAAGAACATATGAAAATGCATAATTTTAGTTTAAAATGGTACCAATAGGTTTACTTCGGTTTGAATCAAACAAACTGAAATTTACTTTGGTTTGTTCAATTCGTTTCTTAATCGGTTGATAAATTTAATCGGTTTAGTTCGGTTTTATTTTTAAAACCCAAAAAACATTTAGTTTTTGGTTTCAATTGAATCGATCATTTGAACACCAAACGCGATCTGCTCATGTGTGAATTTTTAATTCGTATCAAGATTCGCGTATATTTAATTCAAACAACTTTCAAATATTATTTGTGTGAATTTTTATGCATATCTTAGCTAGACTACTGCTGAAATCAGACCAAAGGCGATCTGCTCATGTGACCGTCCTTGATTAATGATGATTAAATTTAAATTATCATTTTTTAAATAAAATTAATATTTTTGTAGATTGTACCTTTTAATAGAATACAAATATTTACATAAGAGTAATTATATGGGTCCACAATTTCATTGGTTGATCAATGTCATTGATTAGTGACTGAGCAGGAGCACACAAAAAATTACATTGAAAAGTTAAAATCTATAACGTGTGATAATTGAAATTGGAATTTAATTTTTCATTATTTTACCTAAGGATAGAGTTAAGATATTAGTACTGTTAATTTGATTGCATGAAGTCAAATTAACAATGAAAAGTCTCCTCATCTGCTTCCCCAAGTGGCAAAGATGATATATAGCTAATTTCTATCCAGAGGAGTAAACATGAAGATAGAAAAATGTTCCCTAGTTCAATACGAACATTGGTTCCATGAGACGCGAAAGCAAGATAAATATGCTTAAAAGGATAGTCTCATTTCTTAAATTCACAGTTGTTTGCTACTGCAATCACTAACAGCAGTCACCAATGCCTTATTTCTGCTATCCAAATCTAAGAACACAATACCACCATACACAAATTTTACTGGTACCTATCTGAGATGTCAACCAAGAGGCTGAAAAATTCTTTCGGCATAGAAAGCATGGGCATATGATCTGCACCGTCCAACTCGAGTAGTTCTGTCCCAGGACTCATCTCAACCAACCATTTCTGGGTCTCCGGCGAAATAGACCTGTCTTGGTTGCAAACAATATAGACCCGACTCACTGAGCCATGCTTTTCTGCAGTAACAAAGTCATCTCGTGTTATACTTGAGTCAATAAATTGCTTTCCTTCCCTCAGTAACATCATGGCCAATGTAACATCCTGTCAGTGGAGTGAGACGGTGTTAAAAATTATGAAATAATCAAGTCACCTGCATTATTTGATCAAATAAGATTATCTTTGCTAAGAATTGTAAATCACTAAAGTAACCTTCAATGCTAACTTAGTAAAATAATATGATCAACAGTTATGGTACATACCATCAAACTCAAAAACAATACACTAATGAAAACAGATGTGTGAACTTTTGCAGAGAAACGCCATTTTTGTGATATCATTCCATTCCTTTTTTTTTTTTTTGGCTTCGAATTGGATTCTAGGTGCTTCTTGAATATCAGTCCATTTAAATGTCTTGTTTGGTTGGTTTTTCTTTTCCATTTTTTCTAATAAACAGTGGTTAAGTTTTTTTAATTTAAATTCGGGGATGAGCCCGGTTTTCACCCAGCGCAAGATATCTAATGTGTTGTTATTGAAAACTATCATTATCCAAATCATTTATATGATATTTTGAGGTTGTCATAAGGCATGTACATATGAATTTCAAGATCACAAATGTTTCAAAGAAAAATAAAGTACCTCTGGTGTACATAAATGATAGTAAATAGCTCGCAAGTGTTTCGGGCCAAATGTGAAGGACCTAAGTACAATATTAGCCCCTTCTCCACCAAAAACTGCTTTTGAATCCATCGTGTCTCTTTTAGGACGTTTAGAAAACTATCATGCATACAAGAAACAAAATCCACAAACAGTTCTTAAAAAGTGTTATTTATAAGATCATATCATTAAAAAAGAACAAACAAAACCCATAGAGAATAATGTTAGATAGGTGAGGCATTTGTTAATTAAAAGGCAGAATTTTAATAAAATGTTAAAATATTTTTTTTGTTGGGAATTTTAAAGGCCAAACAATTACACCTTATTTAGGAATCAACAATTGCATCCCATCTAGGGATCAAACACTAACACCCTGAAAAAGGAGAAACAGTTCTCCACTTTAATTCTAAGGACCGTTCCATGCCAAAACCAACCCAAAACTTAAATCTGAAATGCGGAACTCAATAACTAATTTCATGCCATTTGTTATGGAATATCCAATCTCTTGTGAGAGCAACAACCAACTCCGTATGCATGAGATAAGACTCTAATGGTAAGACGCCCTCGCGACAGCATCACGACCAGCCAAGAGTCCCTTTTTCAGATAGGCTAATCTTACAAAGTTCTGAACTCATTATATCTCTTTGTATAATGTTCCTTAAAGGATGGGAGTGTCAGCAATTCTAATTATTATCTCAATCAGTTGTGACAAGCAGCTAAGCTTGTATCAGGCACCATTGCAATTTGATCTTCTAATAAGAGAAGGGTTAAAATGCTCCATTGTTTTCGTGCTCCAATCATGTGTCATATCTTTATCTCCATTTTCAAAGTTCAAACCGTCGATCCAAAACACTCAACATGATCTCCAATTAAAATGTGATTGGAGACCAATTTTTATATTTTTTCAGAAACTTTTTATTAATTTTTTAGATAGGTACAAAATCACTAAAATTTGAAGATATCCCTCTCCCCCTGACCCCTTTGCAGCACACATAAGATTTCTGTAGTCCTGCTTTCTATAACTAGATTCTGTAATTAGAATTTTGTAACAGCTGTTTGGTTACTTTGGTACTAGCTTTGTAAAATTATATGGTTTCTTTAATGAAATCGGTGAGATTATTCACTTTTATCAAAATAAAAAATCTTTACCCCAAAATACCTCTTTTGTGATGTCAGCCAGTGAATTAGTGCTGCTCGGCATAGAAGCGCTCACAAACACGGCCACAGAAATCTTATGTGGATACCTCTCCATGGCAAGCGATACCGGGGTGCCTCCAAAGCTGTGCCCCACAAGCACCACTCTTTCACCAGCTGGAACAGCCTCCATCACCTCCATCAACGGCTCACAATACTCCTCAAAAGTATTAACTTCATCCATCCTTTTTGGGTGGAGCCCACTCGCCGCCAAATCAGGGGCTGTTACATGGTGCCCGGCCTCATTCTGCTCATGTGACCGTCCTTGATTAATGATGATTAAATTTAAATTATCATTTTTTAAATAAAATTAATATTTTTGTAGATTGTACCTTTTAATAGAATACAAATATTTACATAAGAGTAATTATATGGGTCCACAATTTCATTGGTTGATCAATGTCATTGATTAGTGACTGAGCAGGAGCACACAAAAAATTACATTGAAAAATTAAAATCTATAATGTGTGATAATTGAAATTGGAATTTAAATTTTCATTATTTTACCTAAGGATAGAGTTAAGATATTAGTACTGTTAATTTGATTGCATGAAGTCAAATTAACAATGAAAAGTCTCCTCATCTGCTTCCCCAAGTGGCAAAGATGATATATAGCTAATTTCTATCCAGAGGAGAAAACATGAAGATAGAAAAATGTTCCCTAGTTCAATACGAACATTGGTTCCATGAGACGCGAAAGCAAGATAAATATGCTTAAAACTTAAAAGGATAGTCTCATTTCTTAAATTCACAGTTGTTTGCTACTGCAATCACTAACAGCAGTCACCAATGCCTTATTTCTGCTATCCAAATCTAAGAACACAATACCACCATACACAAATTTTACTGGTACCTATCTGAGATGTCAACCAAGAGGCTGAAAAATTCTTTCGGCATAGAAAGCATGGGCATATGATCTGCACCGTCCAACTCGAGTAGTTCTGTCCCAGGACTCATCTCAACCAACCATTTCTGGGTCTCCGGCGAAATAGACCTGTCTTGGTTGCAAACAATATAGACCCGGCTCACTGAGCCATGCTTTTCTGCGGTTACAAAGTCATCTCGTGTTATACTTGAGTCAAAAAATAGCTTTCCTGGCCTTAGTAACATCATGGCCAATGTAACATCCTGTCAGTGGAGTGAGATGGTGTTAAAATTTTTGAAATAATCAAGTCACCTGCATTATTTGATCCAATAAGATTATCTTTGCTAAGAATTGTAAATTTACTAAAGTAACCTTCAATGCTAACTTAGTAAAATAATATGATCAACAGTTATGGTACATACCATGAAACTCAAAAACAATACGCTAATAAAAACCGATGTGTGAACTTTTGCTGAGAAACACCATTCTTGTGATATCATCCCATTCCATTTTTTTTTTTTTGGGCTTCGAATTGGATTCTAGGTGTTTCTTTGATATCAATCCATTTAAACGTCTTGTTTGCTTGGTTTTTCTTTTCCATTTTTTCTAATAAACAGTGGCTAAGTTTTTTCATTTAAATTGGGGGATGAGCGTGGTTTTCACCAAGCACAAGATATCTAATGTGTCATTATTGAAAACTATCATTATCCAAATCATTTATATGATATTTTGAGGTTGTCATAAGGCATGTAAATATGAATTTCAAGAGCACAAATGTTTCAAAGAAAATAAAGTACCTCTGGTGGACATAAATGATAGTAAAAAGCTCGCAAGTGTTTCGGGCCAAATGTGAAGGACCTAAGTGCAATATTAGCCCCTTCTCCACCATAAACTGCTTTTGAATCCATTGTGTCTTTTTTAGGACGTTTGGAAAGCTATCAGGCATAAAAGAAACAAAATCCACAAACAGTTCTTAAAAAGAGTTATTTATAAGATCATACCATTAAAAAAGAACAAACAAAACCCATAGAGAATAATGTTAGACAGGTGAGGCATTTGTTAATTAAAAGACATAATTTTCATAAAATGTTAAAATATTTTTTTGTTGGGAATCTTAAAGGCCAAACAATATAATTACACCTTATTTAGAGATCAAACAATTGCATCTCATTTAGGGGTCAAAAACTAACACCCTCAAGAAAAAGAAACAGTTCTCCACTTTAATCCTAAGGACCTTCCCATGCCAAAGCCAACCCAAAACTTAAATCTGAAATGTGGAACTTAATAACTAATTCCATGCCATTTGTTATGGAATCTTCAATCTCTTGTGAGAGCAACAACTATCTCCGTATGCGCAAGACAAGACTAATGGTAACAAGCCCTTTCTCACTGGTTGGTTGTCGGGTTGTGGGAGCAAATCTTCCAAGACAGCAAGGCTTGGTTCTTGAGAAATCCTCTCCAATTTCTTACAGATATCTCCTCTCTATTTTTTGATGATGGAAGAAGAAGAGAAGACCAACAGTCTTGTGTCTTAGATAGGCTACATACTAGATCTTACGAAGTTATGAACTCATATATCTCTTTGTATAATTTTCCTTTCAAGGATGGGAGTGTCAGCAATTCTAATTATTATCTCAATCAGTTGTGACAAGCAGCTAAGCTTGTATCAGGCACCCTTGCAATTTGATCTTTTAATAAGAGTAGGGTTAAAATGCTCCATTGTTTTCGTGCTCCAATCATGTGTTACATCTTTATCTCCGTTTTCAAAGTCCAAACAGTTGATCCAAAGCACTCAACATGATCTCCATATTAACATGTGCTTGGAGACCAATTTTTATATTTTTCAGAAAATTTTTATTATTTTTTTATATAGATACAAAATCACTAAAATTTGGAGAGGTGCCATACACAGTACCTGATCTGGGTCTAAACAAGAACCTATATATTGAAGATGTCCCTCTCCCCCTGACCCCTTTATAAAGTTAATGACTTGGATGATTTTGAGTATATTATTTTATTTTTTTGGATAAACTGTGTATGACTTTTTTGTTATCTCAGATTTTGGTTAGGTTAATTTCTGTAGTTCTGCTTTCTATATCTAGATTCTTTAATTAGAATTTTGTAACAGCTGTTTGGTTACTTTGGTACTAGCTTTGTAAAATTATATGGTTTCTTTAATGCAATCGGTGAGATTATTCACTTTTATCAAAATAAAAATAAAAAAATAATAATAACAGAGCAGTTTTGGCAATAGCTGTTTGGTTACTTTGGTACTAGCTTTGCAAAACATAATCTCTAGCGCATGCCAAAATACAGGTAAAGATTTTAACAGAGCAATTTTGGCTTCATGGAGCGCTGTTTTGATTATGTAATTTGTGTACTGCATGAAGTCAAAATTGGTCTCTTAAAATCTTTATCCAAAAATACCTCCTTTGTGATGTCAGCCAGTGAATTAGTGCTGCTCGGCATAGAAGCGTTTACAAACACGGCCACAGAAATCTTATGTGGAAACCTCTCCATGGCGAGCGAAGCTGAGATGCCTCCATAGCTGTGCCCCACAAGCACCACTCTTTCACCAGCTGGAATAGCCTCCATCACCTCCATCAACGGCTCACAATACTCCTCAAAAGTGTTCACTTCATCCATCCTTTTTGGGTGGAGCCCACTCGCCGCCAAATCAGGGGCTGTGACATGGTGCCCGGCCTCATTGAGCAGTGTTGCCAGCTTGTACCAGGCCCAGCCACCGTGGCACATGCCATGTACCAGTACAAAGTGACGCGAGGTTGGTGTTGGGTGGTCTTGTTTAGTACAATTTGGTGGTGGTTTGCGGCGTAAGGTCAGTAATGGGTTGGTGTTGGTTTTAGAGAGGAGAAGATTAGGCTTGGGATAGAGTTGAGAAGGTAACTGGAAAAGAAGAGACGCCATCTGCGTACTGTTTTCTTTTTCTGTTTTCTTTTCCTTGCCCGTAGGCCCGTTTTGTCTGTTACGGAACGTAAACTGATGGGAGAAAATACAAATGTCTTTCACCAGGGGAATTCACATCCTCTCTACTACTAGGGGTGTCAATGGCACCCTTTTATCTGTTTATCTGACCAGTATCGCATCTGAAAACACGGGTAATAGTAATATTTTTTTTTCGTTAATTAATCGGGTACGGGTAAGGGTAATAATTTTTTTTATATATTTGTATGAAGATGATACATGATACAATAAAGTTTTTGTATTTTATTAAATTTTCATAATACAAATTAGTTGTATTCATTATTATTTTTTTCTTATTTTGAAAAATATTTTATCGAAAACACAAATCAAAATGTTAATAACATTTTTGTATCTGTTTACCCGACCCGTACCGTATTCGAAAATACGAGTAAGGGTAAAGATTTTTTTTCATTATCATAACGGGTATGGGTATGAAAATATCTCCACCCGACCCGTACCGTACCCGTTGACACCCCTATCCACTACCTGATAAGGGAATCTTTTACAATTAGTAGATCTGGACCGTTTATTTTAACTTGGCACAAATCTCAAAGCCCAATAATGCTACCCTTGCACTAGTTCGAATTTCAAACCAACCGAACTTTTATATATTATAAATTTGGTCTGGACCGACCCAGTTTATTTCTTAATAATCAATTCCTTTAAATACTTTAATTTATTTCTTAATACTTCGGTTTATTTCTTAATATACTTTGATTTATTATAAATCAATTGCTTTAAATAAAAAATTAATATATTTCAGTTCAAACCAAACAAACTGAATAAACCGAAATAAAACTTTGGTTCATTTCGGTTCGATTGTAATGCTAAATTGGTTCGGTTTAGTTCTATTTTTGAAACCAAATTATAACTTTAGTTTGCCTAGTTCAGTTCAATTTCAACTGAACCGAACCGTTGAACACCCCTAATAGCAAAGCGTTGGATTGGACCATAATCTACTTGTCTGTTTGACTATATTTGCAAAACATATATTAATTGAATTTTACAGTTTTCTTGTCTTGAGATATTGTGCAGGTTCATGACTATAGAGAATATGATATATGCATCAAGGATGAATGAACAACTCCAAGAATATAGTCATGAAACACTGGACATTTGTCACACCCCAAATACGGGTATAACAGCATGCCGCGTATATTTATTAAAACATATACGCTAGGCGGTGGATCTTTTACATGCATTACCAATAACACTATTACATACTAACCACATCCCAAATATTTACAGAATTATTTGACAGACTATGGCAAACTATGTTTTAGGAATGCCTCCCGCATCCTGTCAGTTTCAACAACCCAAAATCCATTTTTTTGTGGTTATGCTGTTAGATGCAATCCAGAACCGTCTCTCTGTATCCGTGTAATAAACCTGAAAATAACCCAAAGGATGGGGGTGAGAAATAATAATAATAATATTATCTCTCAATGAGAATTTGCCACAGTCAGGCCACTGGACTTGCAATCAATCCATATCCAAAATTAAATCCACGCAACTTGGCATTAACAATTCAATTTATCAATTTATATATAAGTAAATGCAAATGCACGGTCACAATATCCAATCGAATCTCAACTCATAGAATTTCAAATGAAGCTCAACATATACATTAGGCTTAGACTCAGATTGTCAGGTCTGGTAACACATACAGATGATCCATCAACTTGTCACACAAGTGGCCACGCTAAACCCACACCTGCCAGTACTCAGTACCATCCACTGACCCTCATCTGATGTGTTTAGGCTTATACCGTTAATTTAAGTCTAGTTCATAGTCAGATAATATTTTGTATGCAATAAACTCAGAATCAGTAATTCTCAACACATTAAACAAACCTGTCATTCCGGTCCCAGACTGGATATGACATCAATCAGACGTCTCCTTATAGTCACCCATAATCACCGTCAAAATCAGAATCAGAATCAGAATCAGATTCCCTTTCCCAACCGGTACTGGGATTAGCTAGGGCCGTTCACCATATGCGCATAAGGATTCCGTAACCAAAGTCTAGTCATGACTCTAGACTTTGCAGAGCTCAACAGATTTCCATAAACATAAACTTGTGGTGACTCAACCATAATTCAGAATAGGAGATTCATACAAACGGTAAACTGTACAAAATGATAGGTCAACAGTATCACACAAAATTCAGTTATAATTTGATTGGGCTATGCACATGATTCACACATCTCAAATAATGCAACAAACAATCATTCTACATGACAAAGGAATAACAATTTAATTCTTAAAAATATAATATCAAACAAGTCCAGTAACCCCGCACCTAATAACGTAGGGCACAATATGACTTGAAATAAGTCCATCGTTCCGCAAGCACATCATATAGGTTACTCAATTCAGGTCTGCTATGTCACACCCACGTCTAAAAAGAATTGCAAGTCGAAGTTAATAATTTCAAATTGTAGATTTCCACACGAGAGAGCAAGAAACTGTGTATACTAACCGGTACTCATTTTAAGAAAAGCTTAAAGGAAAATAGAATGAAGCTAAGAATATGGTTCATATTATGTATATGTTACATATCCGTACCAGTACTAAGAAGGGGATAAATAAGCTCAAGAACATAGTTCATACAAAGAAGAAAATATATATTATTCATATTCTTTTATAACTCTCACATTTTGCTTATCAATTTCAAATAAGCTTTACAATTTGTCTTTATAACAATTTACAACAAAAATAATTGCATAAAGGATTAAGGTTTCGATCTAAACCCCAACAATCCAAACCAACTAACATAAGTACCCTTAATCCCATCTTTAAAATCAATATTAAATATTAAAGTTTGTCAAAAATGCATATGCATAGTTTACTTCTATTTCATATAAAGCATACAAGTTTCATCAAATATACACTACAGAAATATAGAAATAATAAAAACATGAAGACTATTAAATATAAACACAACTGGCTTACATGTAATGTACAAGGAATGATTTACAATATATATATATTTTATATGATACTCAACATGCATCCTTAGAAATAACATGTATCATGTTAAACAGATATGCAAATACTTAGTATTTCTAAGGATTTGCATATCTGTCTATAAATAACATGTTTCTTTAAAAGCATTTACAACCCTAATACAACACTCCAATTGATGGTGTTTGGAGCACTCTACTAGTGTCTCTATATGGCCAGATAATCGGGCATTTAGAACCCTACAACACTCCAATTGAAGGTGTATGAAGCACTCTAGTAGTGTCTCTCTATGGTAAGATAATAGGGCATTTACAACCCTAATACAACAGTTCAATTAAAGGTGTTTGGAGCACTTTATTAGTGTCCCTATTTTGCAAGATAATAAGGCATTTGCAACCCTCATACAACACTCGAATTGAAAGTGTTTGGAGGACTCTAGTAGTGTCCCTATATGGCAAGATAATAAGAAATTTACAACCCTAACACAACACTCCAATTGAAGGTGTTTGGACCACTCTAGTAGTATCTCCAGGTGGCAAGATAATAAGACATCTACAACCCTAATACTACACTCCAATTGAAGGTGTTTGAAGTACTCTAGTAGTGTCTCTAAATAACATGAAAATGGGGCATTTACAACCCTAATACCACTCTCCAATTGAAGGTGTTTGGAGCACTCCAGTAGTGTCTCTATATGGCATGATATTGGGTCATTTACATCCCTAATACAACACTCCAAATGAAGGTGTTTGGAGCACTGTAGTAGTCTCTCTCTATATGGCAAGATAATGAGGCATTTATATCCCTAATACAACACTCCAAATGAAGGTGTTTGGACCACTCATGTATTGTCTTTATATGGCAAGATAATAAGGCATTTACAACCATAATACAACACTCCAATTGAAGGTGTTTGGAGCACTATAGTGTTGTCTCTATCTGGCAAAACAATAGGGCATTTACAACCCTAATACAACACTCCAATGGAAGGTGTTTTGAGTACTCTAGTAGTGTCTCGACATGGTAATAGGATAGGGCGTTAACAACCTTAATACAACAAACTAATTGAACTTATTTGGAGTACTCTAGTAGTGTCTCTACAATAGGGCATTTAAAAAACTAATACAACACTCCAATTGAAGGTGTTTGAAGCACTCTAATATTGTCTCTATAAGGCATGATATTCGGGCATTTACAACCTTAATACAACAATCCAATTGAAGGTTTTAGGAGTACTCTAGTAGTGTCTCCAGATGACAAGATAACAGGACATTTACAACCCTAATACAACACTCCAATTGATGGTGTTTGGAGCACTCTAGTAGTGTCTCTATATGGCAAGATAATGAGACATTTAGAACCCTAATACAACACTCCAATTGAAGGTGTTTGGAGCACCCTGGTAGTGTCTCTATATGGCAAGATAATAGGGCATTTACAACCATAATACAACACTCCAATTGAAGGTGTTTGCAGTACTGTAGTAGTGTCTCTACATGGCAAGATAATAGGGCATTTACAACCATAATACAACATTCCAATTGAAGGTGTTTGGAGCACTATAGTAGTGTCTTTATATGGCAAGATAATAGGGCATTTACAACCATAATACAACACTCCCATTGAAGGTGTTTTGAGCACCGTAGTAGTGTCTCTATTTGGCAAAACAACAGGGCATTTACCACCATAATACAACACTCCAATTGAAGGTGTTTTGAGCACTGTAGTAGTGTCTTTATATGGCAAGAAAACAGGGCATTTACAACCCTAATACAACACTCCAATTAATGTTGTTTGGAGCACTCTAGTAATGTCTCTATCTGGAAAAACAATAGGGCATTTAGAAACCTAATACAACACTCCAAATGAAGGTGTTTGGAGCACTCTTGTAGTGTCTTTATATGGCAAGATAATAGGGCATTTACAACCATAATACAACACTCCAATTGAAGGTGTTTGGAGCACTGTAGTTTTGTCTCTATATGGCAAGATAATGGGGCATTTACATCCCTAATACAACACTCCAAATGAAGGTGTTTGGAGCACTCTAGTAGTGTCTTTATATGGCAAGATAATAGGGCATTTACAACCATAATACAACACTCCAATTGAAGGTGTTTGGAGCACTGTAGTTTTGTCCCTATATGGCAAGATAATGGGGCATTTACATCCCTAATACAACACTCCAAATGAAGGTGTTAGGAGCACTCTAGTAGTGTCTTTATATGGCAAGATAATAGGGCATTTACAACCATAATACAACACTCCCATTGAAGGTGTTTTGAGCACTGTAGTTTTGTCCATATATGGCAAGATAAGGGGGCATTTACAACCCTAATACAGCACTCTAAATGAAGGTGTTTGGAGCACCCTAGTAGTGTCTCTCTATGGTAAGATAATAGGGCATTTACCACCTTAATACAAAAGTTCAATTGAAGGTGTTTGGAGCACTATAGTAGTGTCCCTATTTGGCAAAATAATATGGCATTTACAACCATAATACAACACTCCAATTGAAAGTGTTTGGAGCACTGTAGTAGTGTCTTTATATGGCAAGATAATATGACATTTACAACCCTAATACAACACTCCAATTGATGTTGTTTGGATCACTCTAGTAGTGTCTCTATCTGGAAAAACAATAGGGCATTTAGAAACCTAATACAACACTTCAAATGAAGGTGTTTGGAGCACTCTTGTAGTGTATTTATATGGCAAGATAATAGGGCATTTAGAACCATAATACAACACTCCAATTGAAGCTGTTTTGAGCACTGCAGCAGTGTCTCTATCTGGCAAAACAATAGGGCATTTACAACCCTAATACAACACTCAAAATGAAGGTGTTTGGAGCACTCTAGTAGTGTCTTTATATGGCAAGAAAATAGGGCATTTACAACCATAATACAACACTCCAATTGAAGGTGTTTGGAGCACTGTAGTTTTGTCTCTATATGGCAAGATAATGGGGCATTTACATCCCTAATACAGCACTCTAAATGAAGGTATTTGGAGCAGTCTAGTAGTGTCTCTCTATCGTAAGATAATAGGGCATTTACAACCCTAATACAACAGTTCAATTAAAGGTGTTTGGAGCACTCTATTAGTGTCCCTATTTTGCAAGATAATAAGGCATTTGCAACCCTCATACAATACTTGAATTGAAAGTGTTTGGAGGACTCTAGTAGTGTCCCTATATGGCAAGATAATAAGAAATTTACAACCCTAACACAACACTCCAATTGAAGGTGTTTGGAGCACACTAGTAGTGTCTCCAGGTGGCAAGATAATAAGACATTTACAACCCTAATACTACACTCCAATTGAAGGTGTTTTAAGCCCTCTAGTTGTGTCTCGATATAGCATGAAAATGGGGCATTTACAACCCTAATACCACTCTCCAATTGAAGGTATTTGGAGCACTCTAGTAGTGTAATGGCATGATATTGGGTCATTTACATCCCTAATACAACACTCCAAATGAAGGTGTTTGGAGCACTGTAGTGGTCTCTCTATATGGCAAGATAATGGGGCATTTATATTCCTAATACAACACTCCAAATGAAGCCGTTTGGACCACTCATGTAGTGTCTTTATATGGCAAGATAATAAGGCATTTACAACCACAATACAACACTCCAATTGAAGGTGTTTGGAGCACTATAGTGCTGTCTCTATCTGGCAAAACAATAGGGCATTTACAACCCTATTACAACACTCCAATTGAACGTGTTTGGAGTACTCTAGAAGTGTCTCGACATGGTAATATGATAGGGCATTAACAACCTTAATACAACAAACTAATTGAAGTTATTTGGAGTACTCTAGTAGTGTCTCTATAATAGGTCATTTAAAATCCAAATACAACACTCCAATTGAAGGTGTTGGAAGCACTCTAGTAGTGTCTCTATAAGGCATGATATTCGGGCATTTACAACCCTAATACAACAATCCAATTGAAGGTTTTAGGAGTACTCTAGTAGTGTCTCCAGATGACAAGATAACAGGGCATTTACAATCCTAATACAACACTCCAATTGATGGTGTTTGGAGCACTCTAGTAGTGTCTCTATATGGTAAGATAATGGGACATTTAGAACCCTAATACAACACTCCAATTGAAGGTGTTTGGAGCACCCTAGTAGTGTCTCTATATGGCACGATAATAGGACATTTACAACCATAATACAACACTCCAATTGGCGGTGTTTGGAGTACTGTAGTGGTGTCTCTACCTGGCAAGATAATAGGGCATTTACAACCATAATACAACACTCCAATTGAAGGTGTTTGGAGCACTGTAGTAGTGTCTTTATATGACAAGATAATAGGGCATTTACAACCCTAATACAACACTCCTGTTGATGGTGTTCGGAGCACTCTATTAGTGTCTCTATCTGCCAAGATAATGGGGCATTTAAATTCCTAGTACAACACTCCAATTGAATGTGTTTGGAGCACTCCCGTAGTGTCTCTATATGGTAAGATAATAGGGCATTTACCACCTTAATACAACAATTCAATTGAAGGTGTTTGGACCACTATAGTAGTATCCCTATTTGGCATCATAATATGGCATTTACAACCATAATACAACACTCCAATTGAAGGTGTTTTGAGCACTGTAGTAGTGTCTTTATATGGCAAGAAAACAGGGCATTTACAACCCTAATACAACACTCTAATTGATGTTGTTTGGAGCACTCTAATAATGTCTCTATCTAGAAAAACAATAGGGCATTTAGAAACCTAATACAACACTCCAAATGAAGGTGTTTGGAGCACTCTTGTAGTGTCTTTATATGGCAAGATAATTGGGCATTTACAACCATAATACAACACTCCCATTGAAGGTGTTTTGAGCACTGCAGTAGTGTCTCTATCTGGCAAGACAATAGGGCATTTACAACCCTAATAGAACACTCCAAATCAATGTGGTTGGACCACTCTAGTAGTGTCTTTATATGGCAAGAAAATAGGGCATTTACAACCATAATACAACACTTCAATTGAAGGTGTTTGAAGCACTGTAGTTTTGTCTCTATATGGCAAGATAATGGGGCATTTACATCCCTAATACAACACTCCAAATGAAGGTGTTTGGAGCACTGTAGTAGTGTCTTTATATGGCAAGATAATAAGGCATTTACAACCATAATACAACACTCTAATTGAAGGTGTTTTGAGCACCGTAGTTATCACACCCCAAACCAGGAATTCTGGATTAAGATGTGATCAACCTCGCGTCGTGCTTAATTAATCATTAAGCACGCAAGGCTAACCATAAATAATAACTCAAACAGCAGCGGAAGCAAATATAATATAAATATCAAACATCAGTCACATAGCAAATAATTAAACATACACATACATAACATATAATTCGATCCATCTCGGATCCAAATAACACTATCTATAGAAGGGGGTACATGATCTATCGAGCTCGTATATATAACACAGTAAATACGAGACTCGTAAACCAAATCAAAAGTCTAACTCTAGCTAATCAAACGATGTGGCCATCGGGGACAACTCCTGCTGCGGATCGCCAGATGCTGTACCTAAAACCCACGAAACAACTTGTGGGTGAGCGACGAGTCGCCCAGTATGTGACCCAGAATTATCCCCTCAGGGATCCTCTATGGTCAAAGCACTTTTATTTATAAAATGAATACAATTAAGAATTTGCACATGTGTGAACCTATATTAATAGCTAAAAGAATTTATAATGCTTCTGAGTGATGCCATGATGCGATTATTCTATTATGCCAACATGCGAAATAAACCCAAAATAAAATCAAAGTGTAATATCGGATATAAATCAAGTCGGAATCCAGTACTCCTTGCACTGTGTGCCCAAATACAATAATAATAATAATAATATGGATAAAGTAAATCACCCCGTGCCGTGCCAATAGTATCAAAAGAAATCGAATAGTATAATCCAAGGACTGTGATCAGAGTGCAATGATACACGATGCCTAGTGACATCGAGCATTGCTCCACAAGAACTGCACACTAGCCGATGGTTATACCTTTACCAAAAAGAATCTGAATAATATAATCCAAGGACTGTGATCAGGGAACAATGATACACGTTGCCTAATGACATCGCGCATTGCCCACAAGAACTGCACACTAGCCGATGGTTATATCAAAATTCGGTGTGTCATCTCACCTAGACGATTCATAAGCCAAACATATTCAATAGGAGAAATCATACAATGCAAGTCGCAAAAATATCATCACCGGGGCCACAGAACTCGAGATCGGAACTGTGCCCTCACCCGCCACACCAACACCCGCCACACCAAATCACCAAATCCGCCATGGAACTCGAGATCGGAACCATGCGGTAGCGTAAAACAGACCTACACAGAACTCGAGATCGGAACTGTGCAGTCTCAAGTAATAAAAATGCCACCACGGAACTCGAGATCGGAACCGTGGTGGGGTAACCCGTTCTAGGCATGTAGCTCCTAATGTAGGCGTGGGAAACATCCCGAATCGTCCGTCCCACAGAACTCGAGATCGGAACTGCTCACGTCAAATAGCAAAAATGATCGAAAAATGATATAATCAAGGTTTATACATATAATATAGTCCTAAAGCCATCCAAGGATCAAGTGACCCTCAGCTCAGTGGCTGTCGGGCCGTCCCATGCCAAGTGACACAAGACGGAACGAAGTCACTCGGCTCTGCTCAGCTCTCACCAATGCATGCATATGCACGTAGAATAATAATAATATATTGTCTTCTACGAGAAGAAGACAAACTAGTATCCTAATATTCTAATAATATAAATATAATATTATTTAATTACCCTACTCCTACAATATAGTAAATTTAGATTTTTCAGGGTTATGCAATTCTACCTACAGTGCAGAAAGGATAAACATGCTCTACAGTTTTAATGCAACTACTTAAAAATAAAGTGCGAATGTCAGGTCAGATGGAACGACTGGTAAGAGTACGCCCACGAAAAGAATAATTCAGATATCCCACACCTGTAGGGCTGGAGTCTCTGTCGCTAATAATCGGCGTGCTCCGCGTATGCTCCGAACTGCGGGTCAGTCGGATCGGCCCACGGGTCGGACTCGCACGGAGTTGACTGATCTGTGATCACGTAATTTAAACTAATTAAAATCTACGCTAATTTTATTATAACCCTCGTCCCAATTAATGTACAAGTCGATTTCTCGATTACTTCGATTTTATAAAATTTATCGGTTCAGTCAGTCAGACTGATCCGATTAGGCATATATTAATTAATTAATTTCATGTCATCGAGCGTAGCATTAATCTTAATTTACAGGTTTGTCAACTATTGATCATTCACTTTGGTCTAGTTCAATCTAATTTAATCCTAGTCAAATTTATATTCTAACGCTTTAATTTTGAAGATATATTGCTTGTATAAATTCAAATGTCGAATTATTCGTAATAAAATAATTGTTCGGGAGTTACGGTAATTTTTTAAATGTGCTATACTTAGTTAATATATTCTACTATCTACTCTCTTTGATTTAATTTAATTCACTATAATTAATCCCGTCGTTCGAATTCAATATTCGAAACCTAAATTATAATTTAAATTCCTAATTGTAATATTACGATAAAATATGTTAATTTAATAGTTATTATATCAATTCGTATTAGTTACGTATTTTATTATATACGGTTGCATTTGGTTATTCAAAACTTTAGTTTAATTAAAGTTTTAGAAACGTACCCTTTTAAACTAATTTCACATGTCTCAGTTAAAAATACAATTAATTAAATAAAATAAGCCATAATAAAATTCACGATTTCGATTCAAGTTTGAAATTATTTATTCTAACAATTAGGTCTAATTTATATTTTAGTTGTATAATTCGTTTTATAAAATTAAAAACGAAACCCTTAATTGGTTTACGTGTTTCAAATTAATTTATTGCTAAGTCGCGCAATTCGTTATTTTTATAACTAATTAAATCTCTACGTTTACTTAGCCGTTTCGAATCTAAGTCCATAACAACTATTTTTCGTTGCTAATTAATTGTCCTTTATTAATTAGCAACGAATTTTTGTACAAGTTCGAACAAAAATGTTTAAAAGAACTATTTTAACTTTAAAAACTTTTTATGAAACTTTTATTTTAATTTAATGTGTTGGGTGTTTTAATTTGGTTTGTTTCGGGATCATACAGGTGTCCAATCGGGTTATTATAGTATCTGCTCAAATTATGTTATGAGTCATCATCGAGGCATCAGACCCTGGACGGTATAATCATTTCCCGAATTTGTTCAAGTTTACGTAAGCATCCGATTTAATTCGATTCCTTATAAAACTTAAACTTTAAAAGCCGCGTTTTAAATCCGACAATTATGCTTTTTGGAAAAATCCCAAATACCATAATTGTTATTAAAGCCAAGTCCATTTCCTTATATTTTACAAGGGCCTTATGCCCAATCTCAATATTTCAGCCGAACCAAACAAGAAAAAGGCCAAGCCCATATACAATAATATTGCACCTTGACCCCTCGTATTTATAAAATTCTCAAGGGTGTGCATTTTGCACAAGCAACCCTCACTTTATTTTATTTATGATTTGGTCCCTGTCAAGTCAAGTCTGGTACACAAATAAATTCAACACAGTACCAGTGGTATCACTGAACCAGTACCGATTGGTACCAGCATCACATGTACATCAACAAGCACAACCAGCAAAACATAACAACCCATGCCAAACATCAATAGGACCAGCACAACAGAACAGACCAGGTCAGCATCACAGAACCAGCAAAACAGAATAGACCAGGCCAGCATCAACAGAACCAGCAAAACAGAAGAGACCAGGCCAAGCAACAGAAACGGGGCAGAGCAACGAACGTAGCCAAGGTATAGGTCAGAGAGCACGGCAACACAGCCAAGTGCATCGGCTTGCCGGGAAAATCAACAACCCGCACAAGCCGTCAATTCAAATTCTCTCTCTCAGCCATCTCATCATAACAACGATAAAAAAAGGGGGTGTTCTCACTAACCGATAAACGAGAGGTGCACAAGGAAGGAGGCAAAAATGGCAAGAGTCCGTCCCGAGGCAGTGGCCTCACGTCACAACTCCAATCCGTCAAGACGGCAACAGGGAACACACCTCCGAGCACCGGTAAAGCACACGAGGCAATCACAACCGAAATCAAAATCACAACCGGCTAGGTTTCTCAAAATCACAACAATCAAGCAACGGAAAATGGCTAGAGAGAGAGAAAGAACAAAGTCTCAACACATGAGCATGAAAGAGAGCCAGAGAGAGCACACCCCAACACTAACCGGGTTAAATAGGAGCCAACACGCCAAAATCACACAAGTCAAAGGCGTCAGAGATCTACTCTCTGACGATCGTACGGTGAACATCTCGCACGAGGGTGATGAGACGCGAGCAGGTGAAACGGAGAGAACCAGCGCCGCGCGCGAGAGAGAACGAGAGAGGCGATCGCCTCTCTTAGGGTTCCCATGAGAGAACCAGCGAAAGAGAGAAAGAGGGGTATTGGGACCCAGAGGCAGGGGGGCGAAAGAGAGAGAAGGAGAGTTGGGGGTTTTGAATGGGAGGGGGTCTGTTTTAAGATTAGTGCGGAACGTATTAAACGGTTTGAGATTTTCCAAAAAGGTCACGCAGAATATGAGATATAACGAAGGGAAGTGAATTCCTTGGACCCGAAAATTAAGTTAAATGGGGTTTATTCTTCATTTCAATTACATTCAAAGATCAAATGATAGAATGGTTTCAGGATTCGTGCAGATTCAAGATCAAAGGGTTCAGAAAAATTCAAAAATTTATATAACTTGAATGTTTGATCTAAAATAAATTCTCTTTATAAATTCGAATCAAGGTTTCGTAATATTTTATAATGTCGTATGAATATCCTTAAGTGTTTATAATTTGATTTTAGGATCCGAATTATTTGATATTAATTAGTATATACATATATATAATTATCCAAATCAAATTCTATAGCTTATAAATGAACGTAACTTTTATATAATGTTATTTGTACAAACATTCGTATATTTATTTTCTTAATTATAACTTGATAGATTTATTTATTTACAAGAGCCGATAATATTTGGTTTATTTTCTTTCTTAATGTACATAATTTCGCAATTAGTTTATATTTCAAAATTTTAGATTCATTTTTAAATTAGTCAGATAAAATATGAAAGGTCATCTAATTAACTAAAATTTAAATTTGAGCGTAATATTTAATTTAGCAAATTAAATCTGTTTTAAAATTTTGGGATATAACAGTAGTAGTGTCTCTATCTGGCAAAACAACAGGGCATTTACAACCATAATACAACACTCCAATTGAAGGTGTTTGGAGTACTCTAGTAGTGTCTCGACATGGTAATAGAATAGGGCGTTAACAACCCTAATACAACAAACTAATTAATGGTATATCGAGAACTCTAGTAGTGTCTTTATATGGCATGATAACAGAGCATTTACAACCCTAATACAACACTCCAATTGAAGGTTTTTGGAGCACGGCAGTAGTGTCTTTATATGGCAAGATAATAGGGCATTTACAACTCTAATACAACACTCCAATTGATGGTGTTTAAACCACTCTAGTAGTGTCTCTATAATAGGGTATTTAAAATCCAAATACAACACTCCAATTGAAGCTGTTTGAAGCACTCTAGTAGTGTCTCTATATGGCATGATATGGGGTCATTTACATCCCTAATACAACACTTCAAATGAAGGTGTCTGGAGCACTGTAGTAGTCTCTCTATATGGCAAGATAATGTGGCATTTATATCTCTAATTCAAAACTCCAAATGAAGCTGTTTGGAGCACTCTCGTAGTGTCCTTATATGGCAAAGATAATAGGGCATTTACAACCATAATACTACACTCCAATTGAAGGTGTTTGGAGCACTGTAGTAGTGTTTCTATCTGGCAAAATAATAGGGCATTTACAAATCTAATACAACACTCCAATTGAAGGTGTTCGGAGTACTCTAGTAGTGTCTCGACATGGTAATAGAATAGGGCGTTAACAATCCTAATACAACAAACTAATTCAAGGTATTTGGAATATTCTAGTAGTGTCTCTATAATAGGGCATTTAAAATCCTGATACAACACTCTAATTGAAGGTGTTCGAAGCAGTCTAGTAGTGTCTCTATATGGCATGATATTGGGTCATTTACATCCCTAATACAACACTCCAAATGAACGTGTTTCGAGTACTGTAGTAGTCTCTCTATATGGCACGATAATGGGGCATTTACATCCCTAATACAACACTCCAATTGAAGGTGTTTGGAGCACTCTAGTAGTGTCTTTATATGGCATCATAATAGAGCATTTACAACCATAAGACAACGCTCCAATTGAAGGTGTTTGGAGCATTGTAGTACTGTCTCTATCTGGCAAAACAATAGGGCATTTACAACACGAATACAACACTCCAATTGAAGGTTTTTGGAGCACGACAGTAGAGTCTTTATATGGCAAGATAATAGGGCATTTACAACCCTAATACAAACACTCCAATTGATGGTGTTTGAAGCACTCTAGTAGTGTCTCTATAATAGGGCATTTAAAATCCTAATATAACACTCCAATTGAAGGTGTTTGAAGCACTCTAGTAGTTCCTCTATATGGCATGATATTGGGTCATTTACATACCTAATACAACACACCAAATGAAGGTGTTTGGAGCACTGTAGTAGTCTCTCTATATGGCAAGATAATGGGGCATTTACATCTCTAATACAACACTCCAAATGAAGGTGATTGGAGCACTCTAGTAGTGTCTTTATATAACATGATAGTAGGACATGTACAACCATAATACAACACTCCAATTAAAGGTGTTTTGAGCACTGTAGTAGTGTCTCTATCTGGCAAAACAATAGGGCATTTACAACCCTAATACAACACTCCAATTGAAGGTTTTATGAGTACTCTAGTAGTGTCCCGAAATGGTAAGAGAATAGGGTGTTAACATCCCTAATACAACAAACTAATTTAAGGTATTTGGGGTACTCTATTAGTGTCTCTATAATAGGGCGTTTAAAATCCTAATACAACACTCTAATTGAAGCAGTCTAGTAGTGTCTCTATATGGCATGATATTGGGTCTTTTACATCCCAAATACAACACTCCAAATCAAGGTGTTTTGAGCACTGTACTAGTCTCTCTATATGGCAAGATAATGGGGCATTTACATCCCTAATACAACACTCCAAATGAAGGTGTTTGGAGCACTCTAGTAGTTTCTTTATATGGCAAGATAATTGGGCATTTACAACCATAATACAACACTCCAAATGAAGGTGTTTGGAGCAATCTAGTAGTGTCTCCATATGGCAAAAGAATAAGGCGTTAACAACCCTAATACAACAAACTAATTAAAGGTATTTGGAGGACACTAGTAGTGTCTCTATATGGCAAGATAATAGGTCATTTACAACCATAATACAACACTCCAATTGAAGGTGTTTGGAGTACTGTAGTAGTGTCTCTACCTGCCAAAACAACAGGGCACGTACAACACTAATACAACACTCCAATTGAAGGTGTTTGAAGCACTCTAGTAGTGTCTCTATATGGCAAGATAATAGGGCTTTTACAACCATAATACAATGCTCCAATTGAAGGTGTTTGGAGCACTGAAGTAGTGTCTTTATATGGCAAGATAATAGGGCATTTCCAACCATAATACAACACTCCAATTGAAGGTGTTTCGAGCACTGTAGTACTGTCTCTATCTGGAAAAACAATAGGGCATTTACAACCCTAATACAACACTCTAATTGAAGGTGTTTGGAGCACTGCAGTAGTGTCTTTATATGGCAAGATTATAGGGCATTTACAACCCTAATACAACACTCCAATTGATGGTGTTTGGAGCACTCTAGTAGTGTCCCTTTGTGGCAAGATAATGGGGTATTTAAAACCCTAATACAATACACCAATTGAGTGTGTTTGGAGCACTCTAGTAGTGTCTCTCTCTGGTAATATAATAGGGCATTTACAACCCTAATACAACAATTCAATTGATGGTGTTTGGAGCACTATAGTAGTGTCCCTATTTATCAAGATAATAGGGCATTTACAACCATAATACAACAACCCAATTGAAGGTGTTTGGAGCACTGTAGTAGTGTCCTTATATGGCAAGATAATAGGGCATTTACAACCCTAATACAACACTCCAAATGAAGGTGTTTGGAGCACTCTAGTAGTGTCTCTACAAGGCATGATATTGGGGCATTTACAACCCAAATACAATACTCCAATTGAAGGTGTTTGGAGCACTGAAGTAGTGTCTTTATATGGCTAGATAATAGGGCATTTCCAACCATAATACAACACTCCATTTGAAGGTGTTTCGAGCACTGTAGTACTGTCTCTATCTGGCAAAACAATAGGGCATTTACAACCCTAAGACAACACTCTAATTGAAGGTGTTTGGAGCACTGCAGTTGTGTCTTTATATAGCAAGATTATAGGGCATTTACAACCCTAATACAACACTCCAATTGATGGTGTTTGAAGCACTCTAGTAGTGTCCCTATGTGGCAAGATAATGGGGTATTTAAAACCCTAATACAATACACCAATTGAGTGTGTTTGGAGCACTCTAGTAGTGTCTCTCTCTGGTAATATAATAGGGCATTTACAACCCTAATACAACAGTTCAATTGATGGTGTTTGGAGCACTATAGTAGTGTCGCTATTTTACAAGATAATAGGGCATTTACAACCATAATACAACAACCCAATTGAAGGTGTTTGGAGCACTGTAGTAGTGTCCTTATATGGAAAGATAATAGGGCATTTACAACCCTACTACAACACTCCAATTGATGGTGTTTGAAGCACTCTAGTAGTGTCTCTATATGGCAAGATAATAGGGCATTTCCAACCATAATACAACACTCCAATTGAAGGTGTTTCGAGCACTGTAGTACTGTCTCTATCTGGCAAAACAATAGGGCATTTACAAACTAAATGCAACACTCCAATTGAAGGTTTTACGAGCACTCTAGTAGTGTCTTTATATGGCAAGATAATAGGGCATTTAAAACTATTATAGAACACTCCAATTGAAGGTGTTTGCAGCACTGTAGTAGTGTCTTTATATGGCAAGATAAAAGGGCATTTACAACCCTAATACAACACTCCAATTGAAGGTGTTTGGAGCCCTGTAGTAGTGTCTTTATATGGCAAGATAATAGTTCATTTACAACCCTAGTACAACACTCTAATTGATGGTGTTTGGAGCACTCTAGTAGTGTCTCTATGTGGCAAGATAATGGGGCATTTAAAACCCTAATACAATACACCAATTGAGTGTGTTTGGAGCACTCTAGTAGTGTCTCTCTCTGGTAATATAATAGGGCATTTACAACCCTAATACAACAGTTCAATTGATGGTGTTTGGAGCACTATAGTAGTGTCCCTATTTTACAAGATAATAGGGTATTTACAACCATAATACAACAACCCAATTGATGGTGTTTGGAGCACTGTAGTAGTGTCCTTATATGGCAAGATAATAGGACATTTACAACCATACTACAACACTCCAATTGATGGTGTTTGGAGCGCTCTAGTAGTGTCCCTATTTGGCAAGATAATAAGGCATTTGCAACTCTCATACAACACTCGAATTGAAGGTGTTTGAAGCACTCTAATAGTGTCTCTATATGGCATGATATTGGGGCATTTACAACCCTAATACAACACTCCAATTGAAGGTTTTAGGAGCACTCTAGTAGTGTCTCCAGATGACCAGATAACAGGCCATTTACAACCCTAATACAACACTCCAGTTGCTGTTGTTTGGAGCACTATAGTAGTGTCCCTAATTGGCAGGATAATAAGGCATTTAAAACCCTCATACAACACATCAAATGAAGGTGTTTCGAGCAATCTAGTAGTTTCTATATATGGCAAGATAATAAGACGTTTACAACCCTAGTACTACACTCCAATTGAAGGTCTTTAAAGCACACTAGTAGTGTCTCTACAAGGCATGATATTGGGGCATTTACAACCCAAATGCAACACTCCAATTGAAGGTTTTAGGAGCACTCTAGTAGTTTCTTTATATGGCAAGATAATAGGGCATTTAAAACTATAATAGAACACTCCAATTGAAGGTGTTTGCAGCACTGTAGTAGTGTCTTTATATGGCAAGATAAAAGGGCATTTACAACCCTAATACAACACTCCAATTGAAGGTGTTTGGAGCCCTGCAGTAGTGTCTTTATATGGCAAGATAATAGTTCATTTACAACCCTAGTACAACACTCTAATTGATGGTGTTTGGAGCACTCTAGTAGTGTCTCTATGTGGCAAGATAATGGGGCATTTAAAACCCTAATACAATACTACAATTGAATGTGTTTGGAGCACTCTAGTAGTGTCTCTCTATGGTAAGATAATAGGGCATTTACAACCCCAATACAACTGTTCATTTGAAGGTGTTTGGAGAACTATATAAGTGTCCCTATTTGGCAAGATAATAGGGCATTTACAACCATAATACAACACCCCAATTGAAGGTGTTTGGAGCACTGTAGTAGTGTTTTTATATGGCAAGATAATAGGGCATTTACAACCCTAATACAACACTCCAATTGATGGTGTTTGGAGCACTCTAGTAGTGTCTCTCTATGGTAAGATAATGGGGCATTTGAAACCCTAATACAACTCTCCTATTGAAAGTGTTTGGAGCATTATAGTAGTGTCCCTATTTGGCAAGATAATAAGGCATTTAAAACCCTCATACAACACATCAAATGAAGGTGTTTGGAGCAATATAGTAGTTTCTTTATACGGCAAGATAATAAGACATTTACAACCCTAGTACTACACTCCAATTGAAGGTCTTTAAAGCACACTAGTATTGTCTCTACATGGCATGATATTGGGGCATTTACAACCCTAATACAAAACTCCAATTGAATGTTTTAGGAGCACTCTAGTAGTGTCTTTATATGGCAAGATAATAAGGCATTTACAACCATAATAGAACACTCCAATTGAAGGTGTTTGCAGCACTGCAATAGTGTCTTTATATGGCAAGATAATAGGCCATTTACAACCCTAATACAACACTCCAATTGATGGTGTTTGGAGCACTCTAGTAGTTTGTCTATCTGGCATAACAATAGGGCATTTGCAACCCTGATACAACACTCCAAATGAAGGTGTTTGGAGCACTCTAGTAATTTCTTCATATGGCAAGATAATAGGGCATTTACAACCATAATACAACATTCCAATTGAACGTGTTTGGAGCACTGTAGTAGTCTCTATCTGGCCAAACAATAGGGCATTTACAAACCTAATAGAACACTCCAATTGAAGGTTTTTGGAGCACGACAGTAGAGTCTTTATATGGCAAGATAATAGGGCATTTACAACCCTAAAGCAACATTCTAATTGATGGTGTTTGGAGCAATCTAGTAATGTCTCTATCTGGCAAAACAATATGGCATTTACAACCCTAATACAACACTCCAAATGAAGGTGTTTGGAGCACTCTAGTACTATCTTTATATGGCAAGATAATAGGGCATTTACAACCATAATACAACACTCCAATTGAAGGTGTTTGGAGCACTCTAATAGTGTCTTTATATGGCAAAACAATAGGGCATTTACAACCCTAATACAACACTCCAATTGAAGGTGTTTGGAGCACTGTAGTTCTGTCTCTATATGGCAAGATAATGGGGCATTTACATCCATAAAACAACAATCCAATTGAAGGTGTTTGAGCACGGTAGTAGTGTCTCCATATGGCAAAACAATAAGGCATTTACAACCATAATACAACATTCCAAATAAAGGTGTATGGAGCACCGCAGTAGTGTCTCTATCTGGCAAAACAGAAGGGCATTTACAACCCTAATACAATACTCCAATTGAAGGTGTTTGGAGTACTCTAGTGGTGTCTCTAGAGGGCGATAGAATAGGGCATTTACAACCCTAATACAACAAACAAATTGAAGGTATTTGGAGCACTCTTGTAGTGTCTCTATAATAGGGCATTTAAAATCCTAATACAACACTCCAATTGATGGTGTTTGGAGTACTCTAGTAGTGGCTCTATATAGCAAGATAATGGGGCATTATAACCGTAATATAACACTCCAATTGAAGGTGTTTGGAGCACTCTAGTAGTCCCTATATGGCAAGATAATAAGGCATTTGCAACCCTTATACAACACTCCAATTAAAGGTGTTTGGAGCACTCTAGTAGTGTCTCTATATGGCAAGATAATAGGGCATTTACAACCCTAATACAACACTCCAATTGAAGGTGTTTGGAGCACTCTAGTAGAGTCTCCATATGACAATAGAATATGGCGTTAACAACCCTAATAAAACAAACTAATTGAAGGTATTTGGAGCACTCTAGTTGTGTCTCTATAATGGGGCATTTAAAATCCTAATACAACACTCGAATTGATGGTGTTTGAAGAATTCTAGTAAGGTCTCTATATGGCATGATATTGGGGCATTTACAACCCTAATACAACACTCCAAATGAAGGTGTTTGGAGCACCCTAGTAGTGTCTTTATATGGCAAGATAATAGGGCTTTTACAACCATAATACAATACTCCACTTGAAGGTGTTTCGAGCACTGAAGTATTGTCTTTATATGGCAAGATAATACGGCATTTACAACCCTAATGCAACGCTCCAATTGATGGTGTTTTGAGCACTCTAGTAGTGTCTTTATATGGCAAAATAATAGGGCATTTACGACCACCATACAACACTCCAATTGAAGGTGTTTCGAGCACTCTAGTAGTGTCCCTATATGGCAAAACAATAAGGTATTTACAACCCTTATACAACACTCCAATTGAAGTTGTTTGGAACACTCTAGTATTGTCTCCATATGGCATTAGAATAGGGCGTTAACAACCCTAATGCAACAAAACAATTGAAGGTGTTTGTACCACTCTAGTAGTCTCTCCATATGGCAATAGAATATGGCGTTAACAACCCCAAAAAAACAAAGTAATTGAAGGTATTTGGAGCACTCTAGTTGTGTCTCTATAATGCGGCATTTAAATTCATAATACAACACTCCAATTGAAGGTTTTTGGAGCACTGTAGTTTTGTCTATATATGGCTTGATAATAGGGCATTTACAACCCTAATACAACACTCAAAATGAAGGTGTTTGGACGACTGTAGTAGTGTCTTTATATGGCAAGATAATAGGGCATTTACAGCCATAATACAACAATCCAATTAAAGATGTTTGGAGCACTGTAGTTCTGTATATGGCAAGATAATGGGGCATTTACATCCATAAAACAACAATCCAATTGAAGGTGTTTGGAGCACTGTAGTAGTGTCTCTATATGGCAAAACAATAGGGCATTTACAACCATAATACAACATTCCAAATAAAGGTGTATGGAGCACCGTAGTAGTGTCTCTATCTGGCAAAACAGTAGGGCATTTACAACCCTAATACAACACTCCAATTGAAGGTGTTTGGAGTACTCTAGTGGTGTCTCTAGAGGGCAATAGAATAGGGCATTCACAACCCTAATACAACAAACAAATTGAAGGTATTTGGAGCACTCTTGTAGTGTCTCTATAATAGGGCATTTAAAATCCTAATACAACACTCCAATTGATGGTGTTTTGAGTACTCTAGTAGTGTCTCTATATGGCATGATAATGGGGCATTTAGAACCGTAATACAACACTCCAATTGAAGGTGTTTGGAGCAATCTAGTAGTGTCCCTATATGGCAAGATAATAAGACATTTGCAATCCTTATACAACACTCCAATTAAAGGTGTTTGGAGCACTGTAGTAGTGTCTCTATATGGCAAAACAATAGGGCATTTACAACCATAATACAACACTCCAAATAAAGGTGTATGGAGCACCGTAGTAGTGTCTCTATCTGGCAAAACAGTAGGGCATTTACAACCCTAATACAACACTCCAATTGAAGGTGTTTGGAGCACTCTAGCAGTGTCTTTATATGGCAAGATAATAGGGCTTCTACAACCATAATACAATACCCCAATTGAAGGTGTTTGGAGCACTGAAGTAGTGTCTTTATATGACAAGATAATAGGGCATTTACAACCTTAATACAATGCTCCAATTGATGGTGATTGGAGCACTCTAGTAGTGTCTTTATATGGCAAGATTATAGGGCATTTACAACCATCATACAACACTCCAATGGAAGGTGTTTCGAGCACTGTAGTAGTGTCTCTATATGGCAACGCTCCAATTGATGGTGATTAGAGCACTCTAGTAGTGTCTCTATATGGCAAGATAATGGGGCATTTACAACCCTAATAGAACACTCCAATTGAAGGTGTTTGAATAACTGTAGTAGTGTCTCCATATGGCAAGCTAATAGGGCATTTACAACCCTAATCCAACACTCCAATCGAAGGTGTTTGTAGCACTCTAGTAGTCTCTCCATATGGCAATAGAATATGGCGTTAACAACCCTAATAAAACAAACTAATTGAAGGTATTTGGAGCACTCTAGTTGTGTCTCTATAATGGGGCATTTAAAATCGTAATACAACACTCCAATTGATGGTGATTGGAGCACTCTAGTAGTGTCTTTATATGGCAAGATTATAGGGCATTTACAACCATCATACAACACTCCAATTCAAGGTGTTTCGAGCACTGTAGTAGTGTCTCTATATGGCAACGCTCTAATTGATGGTGATTAGAGCACTCTTGTAGTGTCTTTATATGGCAAGATAATAGGGCATTTACAACCATCATACAACACTCCAATTGAAGGTGTTTCGAGCACTGTAGTAGTGTCTCTATATGGCAAAACAATAGGGAATTTACAACCCTAATACAACACTTCAATTGAAGGTGTTTGGAGCACTCTAGTAGTACATATGGCATTAAAATATGGCCTTAACAAACCTGATACAACAAACCAATTGAAGGTATTTGGAGCACTCTAGTAGTGTCTCTATAATAGGGCATTTAAAATACTAATACAACACTTCAATTGAAGGTGTTTGAAGCACTCTAGTAGCGTCTCTATATGGCAAGATAATGGGGCATTTAGAACCCTAATACAACACTCCAATTGAAGGTGTTTGGAGCACTCTAGTAGTTTCTCCATATGGCAAGATAATAGGGCATTTACAACCCTAATACAACAGTCCAATTGAAGGTGTTTGGAGCACTCTAGTAGTGTCTCCATATGGCAATAGATTATGGCGTTAACAACCCTAATAAAACAAATTAATTGAAAGTATTTGGAGCACTCTAGTTGTGTCTCTATAATGGGGCATCTATAATCCTAATGCTACACTCCAATTGAAGGTGTTTGAAGCACTCTAGTACTGTCTCTATATGGCATGATATTGGGGCATTTACAACTCTAATACAACAATCGAAATGAAGGTGTTTGGAGCACCCTAGTAGTGTCTTTATATGGCAAGATAATAGGGCTTTTACAACCATAATACAATACTCCAATTGAAGGTGTTTCGAGCACTGAAGTAGTGTCTTTATATGGCAAGATAATAGGGCATTTACAACACTAATACAACGCTCCAATTGATGGTGTTTGAAGCACTCTAGTAGTGTCTTTATATGGCAAGATAATAGGGCAGTTACAACCATCATACAACATTCCAATTGAAGGTGTTTCGAGCACTATAGAGCAACACTCCAATTGAAGGTGTTTGAAGCACTCTAGTAGTGCAAGATAATGGGGTATTTAGAACCCTAATACAACACTCCAATTGAAGGTGTTTGGAGCACTCTAGTAGTGTCTCCATATGGCATTAGAATAGGGCGTTAACAAGCCTAATACAACAAACCTATTGAAGGTGTTTGTAGCACTCTAGTAGTGTCTCCATATGGCAATAGAATATGGCGTTAACTACCCTAATAAAAGAAACTAATTGAAGGTATTTGGAGCATTCTAGTAGTGTCTCTATATGACGTGATAATAGGGCATTTTACAACCTTAATAGAACACTTCAATTGAAGGTTTTTGGAGCACTATAGTAATGTTTATATATGGCAAGAGAAGACGATAGTTCCAACCCTAATACAACACTCAAATTGAAGGTGTTTGTAGCAGTTTTGTAGTGTCTCTATATGGCAAGATAATAGGGCATTTACAACCATAATATAACACTCCAATTGAAGGTGTTTGGGGGCACTCTAGTAGTGTCCCTATATGGCAAGATAATAGGGCATTTACAATCTAAATAAAACACTCCAATTGAAGGTGTTTAGAGCACTCTAGTAATGTCTCTATATGGCAAGATAATAGGGCATTTACAACCCTCATACAACGCTCCAGTTGAAGGTATTTGGAGCACTCTAGTAGTGTCTCCAGATGCATTATAATAGGGCATTTAAAACCCTAATACAACACTCCAATTGAAGGTGTTTGGGGAACCCTAGTAGTATCTCTATATGGCAAGGTAATAGGGCATTTACAACCCTAATACAACACTCCAATTGAATTTGTTTGGAGCATTCTAATAGTTTCTCCAGATGGCAAGATGATAGGGCATTTACAACCTTAATACAACACTCCAATTGAAGGTGTTTGGAGCACTCTAATAGTTTCTTCAGATGGCAAGATAATATGGCATTTACAATCCAAATACAACACTCCTATTGAAGGTATTTGGAGCACTCTAGTAGTGTCTCTATATGGCAAGATTATAGCGCATTTGCAACCCTAATACAACACTCCAATTGAAGGTGTTTGTAGCACTCTAGTAGTGTCTCTATATGATAAGATAATATGGCATTTACAACCCTAATACAACACTCCAATTGAAGGTGTTTGGAGCACTCTTGTAGTTGGCAAGATAATGCCATGGCCATTTGAGGATAGAGTGTCATCAAATCCAAGAATCCCGCCGAGGCTTCAACCATTTGTAAAAAGATATCTCAAGATAATTGAGGTCAAGTTCTGGAGGTTTCATTGAATGGTGTGGCGAGTATCTGATTCTTGGTACATGATAATTGCAAAATTTTAGGAACTATCGTATAATCAATGATCGTTATTGCTATCTTAAATATACAATGGATCACGGTGGAACATATAGTTATAGTGGATGGGATTTGAGAGTTGTAGAATTACCAGCTGCGGAACTCGACACTATGCATGTAGAGAAGAGTTTGCCGTTATAGCTAGCTAGATATTTTAAGAATATATTTTGTATGGATATACACATGTTGTGTATTTTGTGCATTCATGAATAGTACTTCTAAAAAAAGTATTAATTACCCTTTTGAATATCCCATCAATTCAAAAAAGAACAGTGCTGGTATTAATCAAACTAATGTTGACGGCTCATCTACATCATGGATAGTAAAGATCAACACATCTACACCATCGGATTAATAGCCCAACCGATGTCAAAGAGTCAATCAAAACCAACGGTTGGTTAAAAACTAACCGATGGAAAAGAGGGGGCATCCGTGCCATCAGTTTATTAAACACCAACCGATGGTAAAAAGTTCAACGTAATTACAGCGCTGCCACTCGTGACGAACGCCATTTGTGCAGAAGTTCATCCGATGGTAAATGAGCGATGGCAAAAATATTTTTTGTAGTAGTGCATGAAACTGGTATGAATCAACGCGCGACAGAAATTTTGAAAGGATGAATGATTATAAGAGATTAATGAGCGAATATTTTTAGCAACATATTTTCGATTACAATTGCAATTAATTTGGTAGGAAATACTTGTTTTTGCGGGCAACCAATTAATTGGTTGTAATAAAATTAATGGGTTGTAATAAATAATATCTAATACAACCAATTAATTTTGTAGCAATATCATTAATCTAATGCATCAAAATTTTGTTCGGTTGAACTAATTTGTTGAAAATGGTCTACTTTGGAGTAGTGTTAGGAATGCAATAATAATTTGCTATAAGCCTATAACAGTTCCACGACAAAGTAAGGAAGAGTGTGGTTGCCAAATAGAGGTGATGTGCATAACCGGAATCCACTATGGGTTATGTCAGGGTTATTACTTATTGCTCTTTTTTTTTCCTTCCTAGCTACTCCATAGCCTCTAATTGACAAAGTTAACATTTCTTTCTTATATATGGGACTCCAGGAGCACAATTTGAGATTGCAGTAAATTAAAAGCTTCTTAATTGTTCTTTTGAATTAAATATATAATCGATTTTAATTTCTCCACAGCTTCAATTCATTGCCAGGATGCAGGTAACCTCCTGTACTGTCCTGACCAATTTCTATGGGAATTAATTCAGGAAGCCCTGAATTACTTACTACTTAATTGTCTCGTCTCTGTGAGGACTGAGACATATATACTTAGAATGAGTCATGCATGCCTTACTTTATCGAGTCGCATACGTAGCGCGTCTCCAAGTTGTAAGTTGTGGCCCCACCCGAAAGCCACTTCCCTTTAAACATGACTTGACTATTAATAAATAGATCTATATCCTCCAATATTCTAAATAGCGCGCTATAGCGGCGCTATAGCGCCGCTATAGCGTTTTTTTTTCATAAAAGCTATGGCGCTATGTCCAAATAGCGCCGTTATAGCGCACTATTTCGCGCTATAGCGCCGCTATTTGGATATAGCGCAATTTTTTTAACCCGGCCGCTATAACGCGATAAACGCTATTTAAAACATTGATATCCTCAATCACTTTACGATTTTTTTCATAAGTGAGCCTATTTTATTAAAAAGCCCGGTTTTGTTCAAAACAGGCAGGCCCATTTGAGCCAACAAAACCAACAAATGATTTTTTTAGCAGTGTTTGTTTGTAAGTAATATAAAATCTCAACTTACCCTTTCAATTTGATTTTCAACACTTCTGCAATTTTTTGAAGGTTAAATTTCATCGTAGGTCACTAAACTTTGTACTTTATCATGAATTGGTCATTCAACTTTGATTTGTTCCAATTAAGTCACTCTATTTTTTTTTCCAAATTGATCACTATATAATTTTTTTCTCCAAAATGCTAACGGAATGTGTTCATTCCATCCAAAATGCTGACGGAACATGTTCATTCTGTCCAAAATTCTAACGGAATAAACATATTCCGTCGAAAATACTGTAACGTTCCGTAATGTCAATTTTTCTTAGTTTTTAACATAAATCATCCCAAGAAAATGTAACAACTATTTATGTAACACTTCATCACGATTAGATACATTTTAGAACTTATTTAAATAAGATTTTTATACAAATTAATATTAAAAAGTTTAAACACTTTGTAAAAGAAGAGTTCAAACGAGAAACCGATCTAATATGCATCTTGGGTTAGAATCACATGTGCGATTAAATTTGCATGAAATTTAATATCTGAAAAGTTAACTTTAATATCTACAATTTTTTTGTTTACAAAGTTATCTCAAATTTCCAACGTAAAATTCAGCATAAAATTCTAAAGTCAGTAAATAGTGTTGTTCAGAAACTGCAAACCTCTGTCAACTATTTTAATGATTCCGCCTCACTGAAAATTCCGATTAAGTTGAAATCAGTTGTGATTGAACCATAATGGAAAATCCTATGATTATTATGTAGTAAATTTTCTCAAATTCTGAACCTTTAAGTCTAGGTATGTTTATTTTCAAGAACAAAAATTAAAACTGCATAAAACAGAATTTTGTAAATAGCACAAAATAGTAATGTTAATTAATTATGGTTTATTAAAATCCAATCCAACCCAAAGAACGAGATAGCACTTGCGATCGATAGAAAAAGTACGCAAATGTCAGGAGACAGGAGATCACGTGCGGCTAAATGGATATCCACGAAGTAAGTACAACATTTCAGAGTCACAAGAAAGCGAAACCCTAGATATGTTGAATCTTTCAAAATATTAAAGCACATAGAAACCATTTGCCTAAGAGTCAGCACTATTCCCAACCAGGATAAAGTACATCTAGTCTTCTATGACTCACAACAGTAACTATATATATATTCTCGTACCCATCCTACATCATCGACCATTCTAACTCAAGCTTGGAATGAGACGTTAGTGTATGAAAAAATTTCCATGAAAGTCTTAGACACCAAACAACTACTTCAGAGAAAAATTGTTTGACAAATGTTAGTTCAATGGAGCTGCCACTTAAATCAAAGAAACTATGTGTAGCATTTTGTCACAGTTAGTAAAAGTAATTCAATTAAATATTTGAATTTTGAGGATAAAATTCTTTTTAAGAGGGAAATGATGTAACGCCTCATAAATTAAGAGATAAATATAAGTGTGAATCAATATGAATTTCAGTTTACTAATAAATATATCGCAACGTAATTGAAATACTAAATTAAGTCACAAATGTATACAAAATAAAGGAAAATATATATAGAAAACGATGTTATGAAATATAGTATATATAAATAAAATATAATAGAAATAAGACAATTTTCAATTACTTTGAACAATGATATGTATATTAGAAAATAAAAAAAAACGTACAAAACAAAATACTCATTAACAAATACACCTCATAATGTTATATAGAAATAAACTATATATATAAATACACTTCATTAAGGAAACCATATATATAGAAATAAACTAGTGCTATAGTCACGGCTAACAGAGCCACCTAATGGTTATAAATACACCCCAGTAGGAAATATTGTAACTCCATCCAAATATTCAATCTTATACCAAATATAACTCCTAAATCTTTGCTCTGATAAAACCCACAATCTAATTAATTTTAATCAACGCACCTCTTGCCTAAACCATCCTATCCCTCTCCTGTTTAAATTATTCATCTCTGCTCCCTCTTTTAAATATGCAAAAACCATTTCCCGTCTATCTATCTTTGTTCCTTCGCAGCCGAACCAAGGAAAAATCCAAAAATCTTACAAATTCGAAATTGGATGAAAGTTTCCCTCTATGGTCTTCTGCTTTAAGGTACTCTAAACGCTTGATTTATTATTGATAGTTGTTGCATAAATTTCATCAATTAGGATACAATAAGTAGATGTTGGTTATAATAAAGTATTGTTCTTAGATTTCAAGAGTTTATGATTTCTTTTCTTTATATTATAATTAACCTGAAATAATTTTTAGTATAATAAAATATGAAATTATTCTCTTCAATTTAATATTTACTTCTAATCATATAGTTTGACACATAATTGATTGTAACTTGTTCCTTGCATCAACTAATCAAGATCTGATTTCAAAGACTAGTTGTCATTATTAGCATTTTAATCATTTTGATCTGAACCGTTTTGTTTATGGAATAAAACAAATAAGATATTTTGATTTGTATTTATATTCATAACGAAGTCTAAAGTAGAGATATCCTTTATAGTCTATATATATTAATTACTCACTACTATTTTATAGACTTAGAAACTATTTTTCAGCAAATATAAAATATAGATATCTTTGTCTTAAAAATATATTTTAGCAAATATAAATTTATGAATTTCCTTATTTAAAAATAAAAATCCCAGCAAATAGTTTATACTAATTTGTCCTATGATAAATTTAGATTACTATTTTAGAGTCTCAAATCTACTATATATTTAATTAGTGAATACATTAAATGAAGTTAAGAATAAGAAATAATAAAAATGTTAATACATAAAAAGAAAGTATTCATAAATTTTAGGATATGAGAACAAGTAAATATTCCTAAATAGATATATGTTTATTCACTAGATTCGACGTTTGAAGATTTAAGTAACGTAAGAGATGACCAGGAACCTACTTAAATAACAGGTGCGGGTTTCCTAGACTTTATAAAACTATTTTACTTTTCTATTGTCATTAAACTGTTTATTATTATTGCATTAGTCGGATTTATGCATGTTGTTGTCGAACCATTCGTATGACTTGAGTAGAAACAAATAACTTGCATGAAATGATAGGATTCATATATTGACCAATGGACTTGCATGAATAGGATGTGTTGAGCATGGCATGAACTGTGTGATTGAATAAATGTGTTTTTGAAAAAGAACGAATATGGTAATTGAACAGGGGCCAATATGCTTGCATATTGGGATGTATACATTGGGTTTAGTTTCGACTGGACCCCTCGTTAACGTGACTGTAGGCGAAAGCGGTCCTGTCACGGATGTGATTGTAGGCTGACGCGGTCCCTTCACGGACGTGATCGTAGGCGCAAGCGGAAGCGGTCCTATCATGCCAAGACCTAGCGGCATATGAATTCACCGTCTAGTGACGCAAACGAACAAGATTAACGGATTTTTGTTTAAATAAATGAAAGTAGTAAGTAATGATAGAACATGCATTGCATTAAAAGAAGCATACGCATTTTATTTTCTCATCATATTTGTGAATGTAAGTAAAGGTTTTATAAGCTCTGGGCTGGAACTAAATCCCGCACTGAGAGAAGGTTCGATCTCTCACCCGTTCCACTTTTATGTGGGTTCCAGGTAATGAAGAGGAAGGATTCAAGCAAGGACAAGAGTGAGACTAAGCGGAAAGACCCATGATTAATAATTGCCACATGTTGTTTAGTTTTTATATTTCTTTTTCATGATTCAATAATTGATACATTGAGCAAGCATGGCAGTGCTTGTGCTACTAGCCATGTCCGCCATGATCGTTTGTTAAACTCAATTGTTTATGAAATAAATGTGGCATTATGTTTTGTTGTTATTGATAATGTATGTGATGTGCATACGTTTTACGTAGAAATATGTAGCGGGTTGTCTCAGGGTGTGACAAATACTAACAAAATGAGAATATTTCGTTAGCATTTAGAATGAAAAAATTATAGAGTAACCAATTTGGAACAAATAGAAAGTTGAGTGATCAATCCGTGACAAAGTACAAAATTTAGTGACCTCTGATAAAATTTATCATTTCGTAAACTATATGTATTTGTTTGTTTCTCATAAAAAGAAAAGTTACATTCATTGTACATAAAATTTTTCAACATTGTCTCTTTTGACCTGATTTGAAATCATAAAATGAATTGTTGATGTGAATACACAAAAATCAGGATTCATTTTTAAACATCATAAATATGTTGAGTTTGTACTTTATAAGTTATTTAATTTATTTCTAAATTTTTGTAAACGCCGGCAAAATCATAGGGAAACACCAGGAAAGACCTTTCCCGACTCTTTCATTTGCGGCACTTAAGTAAATGCCGCTAAAAGTTAATAGTGGCGTTTTTTAATGCCACTAAAGACTATATTTTTGTAGTGGTTACACATGAAAGTGTTTTTTTTTTATTTATTTGTCAAACTAATTCCTAAAACAAGTACCACTAATGTCCTGTATTTTTAAGAAACGAATAAGACAAACATGTTCAATGTTTTAAAATAAAAATAAAAATCTATAAGTATGAGATGATGAAATGGAACTGTAACAGAATGATATAATGGATTGTATTATAGCTGTTATCCATAAGTACACTATTTTGAAGTAGTGGTGGAAATGCAACAATAATTTGTTGTAACATTTCTTTCTTATATATATATGGGACTCCAAGCCAGGAACACAATTGAATAACATTCCTTCCTAGCTTTCTCGCCATGATGCCAGGAGACTGTTTCATTAATTGATCTATATCCTCGATCATTTTACGGTTTTGTTCATATGTGAGTCTATTTCATTAATAAGTCCGATTTTATTCAAAACAGGCAGGCCCATTTGAGCCAACAGTAGGGGTGAAAACAGTGAAAAACCAACCAGATTGAATAGTGGTAAAACCCAGCAATTATACTAGCAATGACCATACAACTCAGCAATTATATTAAACATTTTGAACGTCAAAACAAAATTCAAAAGTAATATAAAACTAACAAATGATTATTTGAGCGGTGTTTGTTTGTAAGTAACTTAAAACCTCAACTTAACTTTTCAATTTGATTTTCAACACTTCTGCGATTTTTTGAAGGGCAAATTTCATCGTAGGTCACTAAACTTTGTACTTTGTCACGAATTGGTCATTCAACTTTGATTTGTTCGAATTAAGTCACTCATTTTTTCATTTGTTTCAAATTGATCACTATATAATTTTTTTCTCCAAAATGCTAACGGAATATGTTTATTCCGTTCAAAATGATAACAGAATATGTTTATTTTGTCCAAAATTCTAATGAAATAAACATATTCCGTCCAAAATACTAACGAAATGAGAATATTTTGTTAGCATTTAAATGGAAAAATTATAGAATAACCAATTTGGATCAAATAGAAAATTGAGTGATCAATGCGTGACAATGTACAAAATTTAGTGACCTCTGATAAAATTTACCCTTTCTTGTACTATATGTATTTGTTTGTGTCTTATAAAAAGGAAAGTTACATTCACTATACATAAAAATTTTCAACATTGTCTCTTTTGACCTGAATTGAAATCATAAGATGAATTATTGATGTGAATACCACAAAAATCAGGATTCCTTTCTGAACATCATAAATATGTTGAGTTTATACTTTATAAGTTATTTAATTTATTTCTAAATTTTTGTAAACACCGGCAAAACCATAGGAAAATGCTGGGAAAGACCTTTCCCGACTCTTGCATTTGTGGCACTTAAGTAAACGCCGCTAAAAGTTAATAGTGACGTTTTTCAGACATTTAGTGGCGTTCTTCAATGCCACTAAAGGCTATATTTTTTGTAGTGGTTACACATGAAAGTGGTTTTTTTTTTATTTGTCAAACTAACTTCTAAAACAAGTACCACTAATGTCCTCTATTTGTAAGAAATAAATAAGACTAATTGTTGAGGAAAACATGTTCAATATTTTAAAATAAAAATCTACAATTATGAGATGATGAAGTAAAACTGTAACAGAATGAAGAGCATCATTGTAATAGAATAATATAATGGATTGTATTATAGCTGTTATATATAAGTACACTATTTTGGAGTAGTATTGGAAATGCAACAATAATTTGCTTTAACATTTGTTTCTTATATATAGATGGGACTCCATGCCAGGATGCCAGGTAAGCCTGTTTCATTAATTGATCTATATCCTCGATCACTATACGGTTTTGTTCATATGTGAGTCGGTTTCATTAATAAGCCCGATTTTGTTGAAAACAGGCAGGCCCATTTAAGCCAATAGTAGGGGTGAAAATAGTGAAAAACCAACCAGATCAGATAGTGGTCAAACCCAGCAATTATACTAGCAATGACCAGCAATTATATTAAACATTTTGGACATCAAAATAGAATTCAAAAGTAATATAGAACCAACAAATAATTTTTGAGCGGTGTTTGTTTGTAAGTAATTTAAAACCTCAACTTAGCCTTTCAATTTGATTTTCAACGCTTCTGCGATTTTTTGAAAGGTAAATTTCATCATAGGTCACTAAACTTTGTACTTTGTCACGAATTGGTCATTCAACTTTGATTTGTTCCAATTAAGTCACTCAACTTTTCATTTGTTTCAAATTGATCACTATATAATTTTTTTCTCCAAAATGCTAACGGAATATACCAATTACATCCAAAATACTGACGGAATATGTTTATTACGTCCAAAATGCTAATCGAATATGTTCATTCTGTCCAAAATTCTAATGGAATAAATATATTCCGTTCAAAATACTAACATAATGAGAATATTTCATTAGCATTTTGAATGAAAAAGTTATAGAGTGACCAATTTTAAACAAATATAAAGTTGAGTGGTCAATTCGTGACAAAGTACAAAATTTAATGACCTCTGATAAAATTTACTCTTTTCTTGAACTATATGTGTTTGTTTGTTTCATATAAAAATGAAAGTTACATTCATTGTACATAAAATTTTCCAACATTGCCTCTTTTGACCTGATTTGAAATCATAAGATGGATTATTGATGTGAATACCACAAAAATGAGGATTCCTTTCTGAACATCATAAATATGTTGAGTTTATACTTTATAAGTTATTTAATTTATTTATCAATTTCTGTACTATATACAAGCTAGTGAAAATCATCAATGACTTACTAGAAAAGACTAATGTTTATAAATGTGGTCCTTTAGTTGATATGTGCTTAATTGGAACTGGTTTTTTTTAATGATTAATGATAATTGTCATTAACAGATATATTGATTAAAAAAGTTTAATTACAGAAATGGCTGTCAATTGTGCTCCCCCTTATCTTATAATAAGCTATATATATTTACATGGAGCCCCAATTGCAGTTAAGTATTAAGCTTAGTGTAAACAAGCCGTTATCCAGCCACCTCTCTATTTTCAGTACCGTGTCATTAATAAGATGACCCACTGATCTCTGCTTATTAGAGAACAATCTTCTGTTTCTCTCCCTCCACAGTGCCTAATTGGAACTGTTAAAGTAAGATAGAATTGTTGCATTCCCAAATTATCAACGTGTCTATATTAGGAGATGTTGGAGCCTTCAACAGTTCAACACCATTACATTTAATTAGTAGGTTTACATGCCTACTTCAATCCAAGATTTGGATAAAAAGGAATGAATTGAAGGATAGTTCCTATCCCACTTAAATCATCACTTCTAAAATCACACACAAATTAAGGTTATATATAAATTAAGTTCAATTAATAGAAGTATCAACAAAAATGCACTTACAATATTAAATAACTAATTGAGATAGGACAAAACAGCACTGTCCCAACAACAACAACAAAAAGTTCATTAGTTTTTTTAAATGGATATAAATATGTTTTTATTTCAAAGGGATCACAGAATCCTGTTACTTCTATCCCAATCATTCAAAGTTTTTTATGCGCAAATCTAAAAAAAACAATTCATTGGTTCCTTATCTTATCAATAACACCGCTCTAGAAGTTGAGAGTTGGCTACATAATGGCTGAGAAGCTTATACTCTGATGGTGTAACTCCACTTAGCGGATGTTACAGTACAATTAAATTATTTATCCTAGCGAATGAGCAAAGAGATTGTATACTTAAATTATATACGTAAATACTTTTTTTTATCAATATATATGTTGTTGCCGACAACCATCAAAAAAAAAATTATATTCCCTATCTCTAACTTTGTCTTATGATCAATTCTGGGTGCCAATTTTGATTTTATTTCAATTAATCAATCTCGTTTAACCTTTTCGTTTTTTTTTTCGTTTTTTTTTTTTGTTTTGACGGAGAATATGAATTCTAGTCAGATGAATATATTGAAAAAAAGAGGTTCATTATATATATGGTTCGTATTTATCAATTATCGTAGCGTTTTTTTTAAATCTTCAATTTGATTTCTCACTTGGGATCAAAATCGGAGTATATATCTACAATCATATCATTTTTAAAAGTAATTACTTTTCATGTTTTAATTATCACCTAGTAAATTATATTAAAATTTATCACATTGAGTTTTGGGCTAAGAAATTAAAAATTGTCAGTTAATTAATTAATAATAAAACTAATTAATTCCCTATTGAAATGGAAATATTATTTAGTATAATAGAAATTTTACTTGATATATTGTGAATTAATAGTTCCTATTGTACAAATATCACTTTCTTTGGAAAAAGTTTGTTATAAAATCTTGCAATTTGGTGAGAATTTCGTTTTAAATTTTTTAAATTTCAGTTTAAATTCCTTTGTAAATTGATTGAAATTTTGATTTCAATTCACTTAATTTGTCGAAATTTGTACAATTTTGATTTCACCGGTGGATAAATATAGCACCAGACAGCCTTTGTAGGGTATTTTTTTTTTAAAAAGTCTAGTGGGATAATCTAAAATGTTTTTAGGCAGAAGGCTCCTCATTTTTCACAAGAATATTTTTTTTTATGGTTATTTTGTAAGAATAAATTCGAAACATATTATGCTTTCTAGCATAAAAGGCATATATATGTCCTAACTTTGTTAATACTAGAATTATGCCTCACTTTGCTTCGGCAGCAATAATCGAAGTCGTATATATGAGTTATCGGTTATATTACAAACCAAAAAAATTACATATTATGCAATTAAGCATTAGTTTATATAAGAACAATACAAAAAAAAAAAAAAAAAAACTTGTAATGTGACATTTTATTGGTTCTGCAGAGTTTGCTACAACTGAAAAAGAACTAGCAGTGTACATAGGGCCGGGTGAAAACGGTATGGATAATATTTGATCAGTATTCAATCTGTATTCAAAAATTTAAATGTGGATATCTGATATCTGAATATCCATGTGGATAAAGATATTGATATGGTTTTACATTTCAATTATCCATATCTGAATAATAGATATATACCATATATTTTAATATATATTGTGAAAAATTTATGTTATTCACCATTACAATTAGATAAATATTATGAACTTTAATATTTTTTAATATTTATTTATATTATTTTAATAAATATCCGATTTGATCCATATGCATATCCGTATCTGTCTGATATCCGCTTCATATCCATATCCGGAAAATAAAATAAAAAGATATGAATATGATTTTACCACTATCCGCTCTGTATCCGCTCCGTTTTCACCCCTAAGTGTACATTATAAAAGAGTAAACTGCAATTTTATTTTTGTACGTGAGCAGCAACATAAAGAGCTTCACAACTTTCTGATGAAGAAATGGCTAAGGAAATAAGAGGTGTGGTTCTGGATCTTTAATAAAAGAAATAAAAAAAAAATAGATTTATTATGTTCATTTTTGTGTCAATTGAATTGAGCAGACGATGTTCAATTTTTATTTATAATTAACAGAAAAATCAGAAAAATTCAATTTAGATTGTCCAATATAAAATTGAACATAATAAGTCTAGTTGATAGTTGACACCTTCCTGGCTGTCTGTTTCAAGAGTATTTTCGACTGTACAAATTGCTATGTAGCAAGGTTCTAAATAGCTAGCTATAGCTACACTGTAACTTTTTCAAATCTAAAAAATTATAACTCTATTAACTACTTTTATTTTATAATAATTCTAAGAGTGAGTCTATGGTACTATGCATATTACGATTTGTTACCGTGCTACGGCTCTATATTCGAGTTTTCAAATCCTAACGGTCGATCCGAACCGTTCATCTTGTTCTCCATATTAATATGTGTTTGGAGACCAAATTTTACATTTTTTGAAAATGTAATACTATTTTTTTAGATTTATTGAAAATCACTGTTTTTGGATGGTCCAGAATTTTCAGATCAAGTGATTTTCTAAATATCTAAAAAAATAGTAAAAAAATTTCAAAAAATGTAAAACTTGGTTTTCAAACACATATTAATATGGAGAACAAGATGAACGGTTCGGATCGACCGTTAGGATTTAAAACCTCAAATATAGAGCCGTAGCACGGTAACAACCCGTGATATGCATAGTACCATAGACTCACTCTAATTCTAAATAGTTAGCTATAGTTGCACTATAACTGCATTATAACTTTTTTCGATCTTAAAAGCTATAGTGCTATAATTGTTATTTAGAATCTTGATAATCAGTATTAGTATTAAATCACAGAGGGGGGCACGAATCGGAAAATCGGATGAATGTAAAAATGAAGACAAAACAATATATAGTTGGGGCCTAAATTACGGCCTAGTTTTCTAATGATCATTTTTAGGCCAGCAGTGATGATGGGCTCTAATGGGCTGCTCAATGGTTGATGGGCCTAATCAGAACTAGCCTGCGCATTGACGAAACTTAGACTAACATTTTTTGAAATGACAGTTTAGAAGCTTCATTTCGGCTATCACCATTGTTATGTTAAAGAGTTGTATATATCATGAACAGTGGGGCATTTTCGGTCGATAACATCCCCACATAGCCCCATATTTCCTCTATATATATTCATGGGTCATTAAGGGTTTGCAATTGACAAATTGTTGTATGATACATTCAGCATCGAAAAAAATTCAAAGAAGCCAAGCTTGGAGGAATGGAGCCAGTGCGTCGATTCATCGATAAGTCTAGAGATTTTAGGTGCTATCAGTTGGGTGAGATCCGGATACTATTATATTTAGATCCGTATTCTAAAAGTGTTCGGGGCCGAATTTCGATCCATATACTTATTAGTTTCAAATTGGATCGGATCTAGATCCGGATACCTATCTATCCATAGATATTTCGAATCCAGTCTTTTGGTTCCGGATAGATAAATAATCATAACTTGTTTGTGAATTATCGGGTCCGGTTCGGATTCGGAGCGGATACATGTCGTAACTCACAAGCATTTTAGAAACCCTTTACGTTTAAATATAATTATAATTTCTTAAACATCTCAAATAATATATCATTATAATATAAATTAAAATATGCTCCAAAATATTAGATGTGAGATAATTTTAGAAAGTAAAATATTGGAGATGATGATTTCATTTTATGGTTTCAAAAATCTATGAATAGAATATTAATACCAATTTGTTTCAATTAGCAAAAAGAGCAATAAATTTCAATGATTCGTGCAGAAAGACAGATATAAGGTAGACAACGAGATCAAGAAAGAAATTAATTTAGCTTCGAAAATTTATAAGCAAAAGGTGAACGTAATATTTAATTTCAATGATCTGTGCGAAAAGAACAATAAATTTCATTCAATAAATTTCATTCAATAAATTAAAAAATACTACAAATTATTGTCTTTTCATAGTTATTAATATATGTTTTTATATTAAAAAATTATAAATAAATGATATTATAATTTTATCGGGTATTTATATGGATATCGGATCGGGTTCGGTTATGGATCGGATAATTAAATCAAACCCATATCTTATCCATTACAGTGTCGAATCTGGATCAGATATTAAATTATTAATTTTGTAACCGTACCAATAATTTAACCAGTTATATTTTCTAAATCATACCTTATCCAAATTAATCAAATTCAGATCAGTTCCGATTCAAATCCGATTCGGTTCTATATCAAATCTGAATAATCGGATAAAAGTAGCACCTTTAGTTCTAACGGCTTCATTTCCAATTGTAGTTGGAATATTTCCATCAAGGTACGTAGTTGTTAGCTATATTATATCCTCGGGGATTCGGCCAAAGAGATTGAAATTGGGACTCACGCATCCTCTCTCAATCCTTCACATTGGATATTTTCCATCTCTTTTTTTTGGAGAGCCTGCTGCCATCGATGATCACATACCTCTACGTTTGGGGGAATTTCATATATATTCCTCAAAAGTTTTAATATTACGTATTTATCCCTCCAAAGTAAATAATTACATATTTATTCTTGAAAATTACACAAACTCACATATTTACCCAATCTAATCCTATAACATATCAAATATCTCCAAAAACAATTAAATAATAATTTTTAAAACTTTAAAATTTATTTTACAATATTAATTAATAATATGTTGACTATTATGCCCTTCGGTCTGTTTAGTTCGCCTGAGTTCTCTTCTCTGTAAGGTGTCAAACCTCCCCCGTCTCTCTCTCCAAACACGCCAAATCACATATTTCAACCCGCCTTCCCTAGTCACCTCCCCTCTCACAGATTTTTGCTGCTCCTCGTTGCTTTAACTTTCCATCTTCATTTGGAGAGAGGCGGGAGGTTTAGCGCCTTAGAGAGAATAGAACTTAGACGGACTAAAGAGACAAAAACAAAGAGTATAACAGTCAACATATTATTAATTAATACTGTAAAATATTTTTTTTAAATTAAAAAAAATATTTTTTAATTATTTTTGGAGATATTTGATATGTTATAGAGTTAGATTGGACAAATATGTGAGTTTGTATGATTTTCAAAGATAAATATGTAATTATTGATTTTATAGGGTTATATATGTAATATTGAAACTTTTGAGAGATATACATGAATTCCCCTTTGTATATAAACATAGACAATAAGTTTGCAGCTGGTTCTTCCTTATGTGAAAAAACTGGATAAAATTAATTAAAAAAAATGATTATATTAATATGCTTTAATGTAAAAATACATTAATTGGACACATTTGAAGGTGAGAAAATATTTTATTTTACAAATTTATAAAGTACTCAATTGGATAATATTATTGAAAATATGTTTTTTTTTTTTCCTTTTTGTACTTTGAAACTAATAGCACTATCATATATTAAACATGATTCTAAATAGCACGTTATAGTGTTGTTATAGTATTTTTGGACCATAAAAGCTATGACGCTATTGGCACTATAGCAACGCTATATGAACATAACACTATTTTTTTAGCCGTTCTACTATAATGCGATAAACGTTATTTAAACTATGATATTAAAATAGCATATATCATAAATACTTAAATGTACACTAGAATTATTTTGTCTATAAAATCCAGAATAGACGCACTACAGCAAAATTAGTCATCTCCGACCGGTCAGGTCGCTGGTCACTGAAGACCCCCAAAAAACCAAAAAAAAAATTAAAAAATTAAAAGCATTGGAGATGAACCCTTCAGCGACCGATTTGGCCCTGTTGCGGAGAATTCGTATCCTCTGAGATATCTCAAACTTTGCGTGACTTTATTGAAAATCCCAACCGTTTAAATACGTTCTGAACGAATCTCAAAGCACAAATAATACAGCCCCTGCGCTATCACCGAATAGGCACCGGACACGTCGGTTACGCAAAAGTTGAGATATCTCAGAGGATACGCACTCGTTGCGGAAGCGTCCCCTGAAAAACGCGCGTCCCTCTCCCTGTCATCCCGCGTTTTGTGTGTTAGGTACTTAAGTTAGCAAAAAAAAAAAAAAAATCAGCGCACGCCGCGACCCACGTTCGCACGCCATTCTCTTCTCCTCTCCATCGTTATCTTCTCCTCTCCGTTCAACCGATCACCTCCTCTCCGTTCGACCACCGATCACCTCCTCTCCGTTCGACCACCGACCACCGACCACCTCCTCTCCGTTCGACCACCGACCACCCTGTCGTTTTCGATCTCCTAATAAAAAAATCACTACCACCTAAACAAGATT